>NC_056739.1:1939419548-1939467048 GCF_019279795.1 Protopterus annectens | reverse complement strand
GCACACACCTCCAGACTGGTAGCCCAACATAACGCATCAGAGGTACTTCAGGTGCAGGTAACATAGAGTAAGACAGTGATTCAGGTCGTAGCCTACTATATGTCCCCAACCATGTCTGAAGACTCACTCTCCATGTTCCTAAGCACCCTGGAGAATATTAGGGTCCAACCTAACACTCTTGTACTGGGCGACTTCAACTTCCCCTCCATTAACTGGGAAAACTACTCATGTACCAATATACTTCCCCAACGTTTCCTGGAATTCATTAATTCCAATGCCCTGGACCAGCTCGTTCTTACCCCCACTAGAGGTAGCAACATCCTTGATCTGGTCATTACTAACATGGGCGACCATTGCTCTAAACCAATAGTCAACTCCTCTCTGGTTAGATCCGACCACAAACTAATCACCTTGGAAATTCACATCCCTCCCACCCCCCCACCCCCCACCCCCACCACCACAAATGTAACCACCATGGAAAACTTCTCCAAAGCTAACTTTGGGCTCCTAAAAACAGAGGTGGCTAACTTCACAGCACTCATGCAAATGGAAAACAGTTGCATGACTGCTGAATCATACACCAATGTACTTTACGAACACATATATAAATACATGGATCTCGCCATACCCAATAGAACCAAGACAAACTCTACAACAGAAGGAGGAAACTGATGCAGAATAAGGTGAAGTCCCAAGACTGGAAAAACTCACTTATCAGCCTCAACAGAAAGATGAGATCCCTCATAAAATCCTCTAAAGCTAGCTATGAAAACAGAATTGCAGCAGATAGTAAAGACAACCACAAGGCCTTCTATAGTTATGTAAAGAATCTCCACAGCAATACCCAGATTTGCTCTGAGCTACTGCACAATGGTACCTCCTTTACTGAGCCAACAGATATTGCCAACATACTGGCCGACAGATTCAGTGCCAACTTTACCCCCCCCCCCAAAGGACCAATCACAATACCAGCAGATTGCCAGGCACTCAATATTACTGCTGCACAGGTTAAAACAGCACTGTCCAAGGCCAAGAATACAGCTTCTATGGGACCTGCCAATATCCCTGGCTGTGTTCTACAAGAGCTACAGAGTGAACTAGCACCTCACCTTTGTGCCCTCTTCAATCACAGCCTCACCTCAGGCTTTGTCCATACCAAATGGCACACTACTACAGTCATCCCTCTCCACAAAGGAGGAGTGACTACAGACCCTGGGAACTATCGTCCCATTACCCTGATGAGTCTGCTATGCAAATCTATGGAACGCATCATCATGGACCTAATAAGGATACAGGGAATCTCCAAACTCTGGATCCCACACAGTTTGGTTTTGTGAAGGGTAGATCATGCCTGTTCAACTTGGTCAACTTCTTTGAGTCAGTCACCAGAGCTGTGGATGAAGGCAAGGTGGTTCATACAGCCTACCTTGATCTGGCCAAGGCCTTTGATACCATTCCCCACTTAGGAATCATAGAAAAACTTACTAAACTAGGCATCAACCCCTATATCACTAGATGGGTTGCAAACTGGCTCACAGATAGAACACACAGTATGAAAGTAGCTGACTCCAAGTCAGACTGCTGACCGGTCATGAGTGTAGTCCCACAGGGTTCGGTCCTAGGTCCCCTCCTGTTTATATCTACTTCTTTGAAGTCCAGGCCAACACAATGGGACTCTGGCTGACAATGTTCACAGACAATTGTTGATCATCAGGTGTCTACAGTGGTGAGGAAATCATTCTATGTTGCGCAACTTATAAACAAAGGTATGACGTCTAAGTCCAAGGAAGTCATTGTTCCACTGTATTCGGCATTCATCAGACCTATCATTGAGTACAATGCCCCCATTGGTATGTACCTAACAGGTATGTACCTAACAAGGCATATCCAACAACTGGAATGTCCACAGAGGTTACTCACTAAAAGAATACAGGGCATAAGTAATATGTCCTATGCAGACCATCTCAAGGCCCTATCCATGTATTCTGTCTCATATGGGCTTTTAAGGGGAGATCTATCACTGGCATACAGGGCATTGTCAGATCCCACTCTGATGGACCTCCTGCATATCTGCAAAACAAACAGTACCAGAATTAGCTGTTATAAAGACTTAAACCTTGCCTGTATAAATAGAACCTGCTGGAGAGATAGGTATGTATCCCAGAGACTACCCCGTCTATGGAACAGGCTCCCCATCCATATGAAGCAGAGCTCCTCCTTAATCCAATTCAGGTGCAAATTGGACAACTGGATGGGAAACAGGAAATTTATCCCTGGGTTGGCACCTCTGTCTCTGATGCAAACATGTAGCCTGTAAATGGTTCATCTCCTAGGTTTATGCTTACACTTATCATGGGTATCAGAACTCGTCAGAGATTTGGGATGCATGGCTCACTTTAAAAAGGCCCGTGAGATTGTTAGCCTAGTAAACACCTATGAACCTTTGGACATAGATATGGGTCCCCTTCAGCTGATTGACTCTTTGGGAAGTCATACTTCATGTGGTAAAGACCATATCTTTTACTTTCTGAAAAGTTTAATTATTTTTATGGAGTTTGCTGTACAGTGGGACTGGAAACTTTACCCTTTTCCTGACTGCAGTGTGATCTTTTAGCTGGTATAAATAACTTACCAGGGGATGTGGGGGGGGGGGGGGCATTTTGTTATTTTCAACTTTTCAAAAAGTCGAACACACGGTCGCAACCATATGACATTTGACTTTCCAAATGTTCAGTGTTGTCATATAGACCCATACACACACACACACACACACACACACACACACACACACACACACACACACACACACACACACACACACACACACACACACACACACACACACACACACACACACACACACACACACACACACACACACACACATTTACATACATATTTATGATGAACATTATGTTAAATCATCAGCATTGCTGTCAGCCTTCTGTAACCAAAGTGTGGAACATCGCCTCTGCCTTTTATAATGTGGAACAAATGGACAGAATGTGGACCGCTTACTTAACAACTTCATACTTACAAAATGCTCTTATGAGTTAATATGATTTAGTATTATTCATCATGGATATATTTTTTAATTGCGTAACAATGAATGTCTGGCAGACCCTTTCATTCTGGAACAGTGTGGAACATACTATTTGACGACTCAAAATGTAGAATGCTTCTCAAAATGAGGTACACTTGAGAGCTGTTAACATCAGGAAGAAATGAATACTTGTCATCTAAGCCCTTATGGGAAAGAGATCATTACTTCATATCCTTTTTGTGATAAGCCATAAAGATCTTTCATTATATCTAATTATGCACTGATGAGTATCAGAGCTTGTATTTTATCCAGCCAAATAAAATCCAGCATGTTATTAAAATATGTATTCCTCTCTTTTCAGTGCATTTATTGATGTATAATGCTGAAAAGCCAGCATACAGTACAAAACACAGCAAAATCTGTTAGGCAGTCAAAAATAGTGTTATAAAATAATAGTTACAAAACATGGCTACCACTTCATTAACAAAACAAAAAAACATCAATTAGTATTAATTAGCATGCACATTTATTCCAAAGTTTATTTAAGTTGGGCAGATTAAGCACGATGTACAGTATTAGGCATATCGTTGACAGGATTCTCTGTAAGACATGCATTAAAAAAATAAATAAAAAAATATAAACCAACCCCCGGATTCATGAAGCTCGCCGCAAGGCCGGTGTAAGGCTTGCGCCGGCTGTGCGGCGTATATATAGAGTAGTAGCGCCATATGCATATTAATGAAGGCATGCAGCCACCTCAGCCACGTGCATAGGAAATGTGTGCGAGTGCATGGGGCGTACCGAAGTTGTGGAGGGAGGCGTGTCAATGTCGGCTGTCGATGAGCAACCTAAACTGCTGAATAGTATAATCCGCCTGCAGTAATACTCGCACCTATCAGTGTCCGTGGAGACTGAAACGTATACAAAGCATGCAAGATAGTCCCTGCGAACAGAAAATGAAGAAGCAAACACAAATGCACAATAGGGAATAACAGGTCCCTACCCTTGAACAAATGACAGAAAAACTGCGTGCCCGTGATCCAATGTAGTGTTTATAGCTATACCATGTGGAAGTGAAACATATCATATGCTAGGGTGCCGCCAGGAGGTACGTCCAGCCCAATGGAGAGAGTCACCAGCTGACCCATAATGTGAGAGAGGGTACTTAGCTGTGCAGATGTGTCCATAACAAAATACATGAGGAGAAATGTAGATATATGTAGTGACTGTATGTCCGAATCATATCCCACAAGGGATGTAATAGTCACATACAAAAGGTATGTCTGTATCCCACATAACAAATGTGATAGGGAATAGAATACACATGTAAATGAATCAGGAGCATAGAAACAGCTACAACAATAAGGACACATGTAGGCCGAAAGGAACAGTATGACCTGTACCATTGACTAAGAATACCACCTGTCCCACTGTGCGAGCGACAGTACCGCTGCGGCCAGATGTGTCCTGACACAAGCATGTAAACATGCCAAATGTGCAGAGATTATAGGACATAATTATCCCTCAGACGTCATGTAATAGTGGCATTAAACAGTTGTTCTCCACACTTATATTACAGAAATGTCATAAGAAAAAGAATAAGCCACTGAAATGCTACAAGACTAAAGCTTAGATATAGGCAAGAGTTGTAAGTTCGATCTGCGAACTGACCGTGGGTATGTGTCGGCATGGAAAATGTGTTGTGTCCACCGTAAATGTTACATTGTGGCCAATTGAAAAGGTGGAAACAGTACCGTAGACTGTGGGGAGGCATTGTCCACAACAGTCGGATATGTGGAAGGAATAGCATGGACATCGGAAAAGGTGCAATCCCCCCAATGAGTACAACAGGTCTGCAAATCCTGGGAGTCATCGGTAGAAGCCAAACTAGTATGTGACACAGCCGAACGGGTAGTACCCGGGTATACCAAATAAGTAACGAAAGTGAAGTATGGGCATGTACCTATGTGTGTGAGGTATAGCACGTGGGAAGCAAACATGGCAGGGTAGTCCACACAACCATAAAGGTACCCAACACCTGTAGGGCAGTCAATGTGCTACTCTGGCTGTGTCATGGCCCAACAACAAAAGTAGTGAGCTATCGGATGTGAGTAATTTGCATGTGAGGGGTGTATGGGTAATGGTAAAACCCGCAAAGGCGATACTGTGTCGTATGCAGAAAAGGTGAACCAGAGGTATATGAGGGGGCAGCGGGTGAAGTGGACATAAACACAAACACATGGAGAAACAGCTGCAAGACAAGCAGACAGGCCATAGTGTAGAACACAATCCCACAAACATATGTATCATGTAAATGTGCGATCAAAATGTATAGATATGTCACCGTCACATACCCACAGGTTGGTCCTGATTGAACTGGCCATAACAAATGCAACACACCTGGCTGCATAATGGGCTACCCAGCATACCCTCCACATCACACAACCCAGCCCCATAACAGAACGTCCACCAAATCCACCCGTACGTGGCCCACTGGTCCGTCGCAGACACAGTTACACATACCGACCCCTACGCATATGTAGTAGGTATTGCCACCCTAGGCAGTGTCAGGATAGCAAACCATGTATTCCCTGCATGTTAAACCCCCTGCACATTTTCATAAAGCCAAAATACATATCGATATCGTTTCTCTGTGGAATGGTCCAATTTCTGGAATATCCCTTACGGGATAAGTAACCTGTGTAAATAGTAGAATGGGTATGACGACAAGATGTCCAATCCTGTACATATCTGGATACAAGTCAGAACGTGAAGTACAGGTCCAAGACACTGTCCAGACCTGAGTGGTCATGCATAACCCAGTACCCAGGATAAAACACCTTCCCATGACGCACGTGTCCCCACACAAATATGCGGGAGAATATATCGCACACTCGCATAGTGGCAAACGGCAGAAGGATGAGGAAGACACCCGACATTAACAGGAGGACCCTGATGAAGTGTGAGGGATACCTAGTGTGTGCCGGCGTGACCGACCATACCTGACAACCTGTGTGAGCTAGATATCTGGACAGAGCCATGACTACAAGTGAGACAAAGGTACAACAGCAGGTACAATATGCAAAGATAGCTGTTAGAAGTTATTCATGTATGTGCAGTCTGAGTACCCGGGAAGTCCACTGGGCGATGAAGTGCCAAGTAACAGCGGAGGCCCGGGTAGAAAAGCTCCACAAGCAATACAAGGAAATAAAGGCTACATAATGTTAAAGATAAAATACAAGAGTAAAAGGCATACAGTCAGGAAATACACATGCATAACATGTGCATAATAAGAGTTTGTAGTGGTAATATAGAAATGTACAACAATGACATACTGGGAGTCAAGTGAGTGTCAGCTAAGTCTGGTTAAGCTGGAGGGTAGAGAAGAGCAGGAGTATGGAGAGCTCAGAGGAGTGAGATCCATAGAATGTATAACAGGTGCAAGCAGGAATATATCCATGTGGGTGGATAAACATAGATATATCATAGAATGACAGTTTGCACAATGGCATTAATGTCCAGAGTATGAAGTCTGAAACTCAACTGTCTGCCAGCACGTCCCGACATCTGTCCCTAATGCCGAGCTACTGCTGTGCCAGAACACAACAGCGTATTACAGAGGTTCGTACCATATCACTCAACTGTCCAGATATCCGCAGAATGACCAGAGTGTTGGCCCATAGTGTTGTTTGCCTCTGACAACCTGTGTCTGTCCGGTAAATAGGTGTGGATTGACATCACAAAATAATGAGCATGAAGTATAGCACTCCACATCCCGCAGAAGAGTCATGACAATGCAAAACCTAGTATTCTATCAACGTTATAAGCTTGTAAGGAAACTAGTTAAAATGTGTCCTCTTACTCTCCCCATCATGTAGGGTTTGCGCAGATTTGTTGCTCAAAGAGGTCAAGAGGTATGGTCCATACATATGTTCAGTAACAAGCCATGACATTTGTGTAATGTACAAATGCATACCTGTAGTCACAACATGTCCAAGAAAATAATCCCCGTATGAGTGAATACAGGTAATAGTCAAATGTGAATGGGACCCCCGCCCCCCTCACCGTGGAGTATGGACCATAACAACCCCACCCATAATATGTACAGCCAACAGAATAAGCTCCTGAGAGGTGCCCAAACACGTGTCTATAAATACAGGTAAAATGTTCATAATAGGGAGATGCTCCCTGTCCACATGCTTCATCTGACATTTGAACTCAGCCAGGGAAGTTCCGTTCACCAGGCGGACAAGCCCAATACCCAGATCACTACATGAACACCCTGACAATCAGAAACATGTGTGTGATACGACTATATGCCCTGGTGTTCTGCATATCCTCGGAGTGATTAACAATGCTGCTGGGGTTCACAGCAGTAGGCAATATGGAATGTGTAATATGTAGTACCGCGTTTCCCACAGCAGGGGAATGGATGGCTGTGTTGTAAGTGAAGCGGTGAGGCGTATGTTGATGTAGCTAAGTACTATGGGTATGCATATCAATGAGGCAGAACAGCAACAGAATACTGTTTCCGGCATCCGTCAAACGTGAATGCAGTCCCGGTTGACCTACAACCACTGCAGATATCCCTGTAAAGTATAATGAATGCATTCGTGCTGTACACACAGTTAAATATGTAAAGGTGAACCGTGTGTTTCACACCAGTCCATAAACTGGACTACAGATAAGTAAGTGTTATGGTCAGACGTATGAAAGGCCAAGCAAGCACACATTTATTAAACAGATGTAACTCATAACTTGTAAATGCAAGTGCGCCTGTGCGTGTGTGATCCGCTCACAGCATAGTAAATGAATGCTGTTTCCCCCACGTTAGATATACATGGCTCAAACTTGTTAATCCCGTAAAGTATGAAACCGGACAAAGGCATGCAAACTACCGGTACAAATAGGGACAAACCCCAGATATGTGCCAGAACAAACATAGAAAGTGGATAGAATAAAGGGTGTGTCAGTAGCATGGATTCTCTGAAGGGTATGCAGTCGTAACCTGAACTGCTTGCCAGTATTTCCCAACGTAAGTCTTTAATGAAATGCCACTACATTGCCAGATAGACACAAGGTTATGTAAAACACACCGAAGATAAAGAGGCAACCAGCTGTACAGTCTGCGACAATCTGTACAATGGAAAGGTATGGTATGGATATAGATATATGTGTATACACATAATCCACAGATGTAAACCAAAGCAAATTATGAAATGAGGACTGTACATGTATATATGTATACACAACAAACATATGTCCCGTAGATATGACATATGTACATAAATAGGCCACGGCATAGCTAATATGGGTAGACAAGCAGACATTCACAAAAGGTGAATAAACCGCTGCTTTCCAAACCATTGGCCAGAAACTGACAGTCCAGCAAGTTCTACACTTTAAACATGCATATAGGTGTCTATTGCAGGACCCCAAAAATTGATCCATACGTAGTGTCAACCGGCATTGACGCAAAATAAGTGACCTCAGAAAATACGATATAGCTGTACATGCAACAGTAGCAGATGCAAGGGTAATGACACATGTGTCGATAGACTGTATGACGTACGAACTGATATCCGGAGAGTGGGGAGTGCATATAAGTGTCTCCACACTTTAGTACCGCTCACATTAAACATGTGTAATGGGTACTGTGGAGGGGTGTCAGGTATGGGAATCATGGGTATGCAGAAATGGGCCTAGGTGTTGTTTGGCAGAGATTTATTAGGCCCGCCCCGTGGGAGTGATGTGGGTAGAGCACACGCCTATATTCTCAATAATGGGCCAAACCATCCACTGGATCTTGCGTAAACCATTGTGGGAATATGTAGGGCCCTATATCAGTGTCATGTAGGCGATTATCATGGATGGACATGTGTACGACCAAGATGGTAACCGTACCTGGCAAACTGTCAGAATAAGACAGCTGCACTAAGGCATAGTACATGAAATACAAATAGGGACTATATTAGATATACCCCAGACAAAGTCAGAACGTTGATAGAATACTGGCGTAGCCAGGAATACGAATGTTATGAGTGTTACTAATCATGACATAGAAATGTCAGTCACTATTATCTAACCGCACAGTTCGTAATGCCTTGCCAGTAATTTACCAGAAAGGCACATTACTATGACAAATGTAACAAAAGCAAAGGTCAAACGTCAGGGCGTTTACCCATAATGTGTACAGGATAGGGGTATGAAGGTAACCTGTCCAAAATACATGTACAGAACTAGTGATACTAGGTGGACAGGTGAGAAGAAAGACGTCAGGACAAATGACAAAACATGTACAAGTCATACGCATGTACTCCGACAAATGTGAATGACAATGTATACCCTGTGAAAGTCAATGTGGAAGGTTAATAGACTCAAAAGAAATGTGTCCCTCAGGGTGTCATGCAGTGTCACCGTTACAATGTCCAGTCCCCCATACTCGTACGTGAGCTCTGCCACTGACGGAAAGTGCAAATACTGGCGTACACATACGGTACATGATAGACTAATTAGTGTGGATAAGCAGCTGTTGGCCTGTGTGAGGAATACAACCCTCTGGGTGGGTGTGTCCTGCAATATAAATGTAATGGCATGCAGCCTGTGATGCCACCATACTGTGTGTGTATTCATGTCAGAAAGTTGATATCTTGTATCAGACACATACTCGGCAACTGTACAGATTTACGCAGAATGTGCAGAGGTCTGCCTCATATGCTTGGTGTGTTCCACGTAAAATCAGTACCATTCTGGCAAATTCCTGAGAACTGAAGTCATGAAATAATGACAAACATGTGAGTTTAAGACACCAAATCCGTCAGAAAAGTCATACTAATGCAAAACCTATTATTGTGTCAACTATCTATGTTTGTAAGAGCAATATGTAAATACTGCCCCTATGTGTCCCACTATCAGTTAAGGCTTTGTCCAGATGTTTGTTCTAGGACGTGGAGTGGTATGATCAGAAACAGATACATGTGTGAGGAAACAGCATTATCGACTGCAAGATAACGCAGAAGGTATGAAAAGCGCTGCAGTAGGACGTTCAGTACTGTCCGCAGGTATGTGCTGACATGTCAAATGACACAGCAGTCTACATGAAGTACCTATAGGGCTGTCACCTTTACAAATGATGATAGTGGGACATACCCACAGCCATGCACACAGCACAAATAGACATACACACAGCAAAACTAGGCCATGATACATGAAGCCTCCGGCGTGTACAAGTAGAGTGAGAGTACAGCAAGGATAGATGTCTGCCAAGCTATACAGCAAACGCCTGTAAGGGTGTGTAACACCGCCCGTAACACGAACGTTGCAATGACAATGTTGGGATTTGCAACATACCCCATTGGTATGTGAAAGCTATGCAAATATGCAATACATGAAACAGTCAGCTGTCCATGCAAGAGCAGAGTTATGGGCAGAACATATATATATATATATATATATATATATATATATATATATATATATATATATATATATATATATATATATATATATATATATATATATATATAGATATAGACAGAGAGAGATACAGACATACACACACGTGGCAGGGTTGTGAGCAGAACACGAATGTAACCACTGTACCACACAACAGTATTACGCATGACAGAACGTGCAACTGTGAGTAGTAGATCATGGAAATCACACAGGCATAGGTCTAGCCTGTAGACAGCGGCATCAAAGGCAAAGACGCCGCACAGATGTTATGGTGAGTGAATACTGTAAAAGCAATGTACTGTTGTCATGCAGCTGGAAACACACACACACATTTGGCAAGGCTGGGAATCGAACTTACACCTAACTACCCAATCACACTACAGCATGACGCATTTACAGAACGTGCTACCGAGATTACTAAACACAACAGACCCACAGGCATTCTTCTAGGTGCGTGTCAACATCCGCAAAGGCAAAGACGTCAGCAGGATATATCTGTGGTGTGAAGCATCTAAAAGCATAACCTGAGTCCCCAGGTGGACGGGAACATGCGCACACACACACACACTTGGCAGGGCTGGGAATCGAACTTACACCTAACTACCCTATCACACTACAGCATAACGCATTTACAGAACGTGCTACCGAGATTACTAAACACAGCAGACCAACAGGCATTCTTCTAGGTGCGTGTCAACATCCGCAAAGGCAAAGATGTCAGCAGGATATATCTGTGGTGCGAAGCGTCTAAAAGCATAACCTGAGTCCCCAGGCGGACGGGAGCATGCACACACACACACACACACACACACACACACACACACACACACACACACACACACTTGGCAGGGCATCGAACTTACACCTAACTACCCTATCACACTACAGCATGACGCATTTACAGAACGCGCTACCGAGATTACTAAACACAGCAGACCCACAGGCATTCTTCTAGGTGCGTGTCAACATCCGCAAAGGCAAAGACGTCAGCAGGATATATCTGTGGTGCGAAGCGCCTAAAAGCATAACATGAGTCCCCAGGCGGACGGGAGCATGCGCACACACACACACACACACACACACACACACACACACACACACACACACACACACACTTGGCAGGGCTGGGAATCGAACTTACACCTAATTACCCTATCACACTACTGCATGACGCATTTACAGAACGCGCTACCGAGATTACTAAACACAGCAGACCCACAGGCATTCTTCTAGGTGCGTGTCAACATCCACAAAGGCAAAGACGTCAGCAGGATATATCTGTGGTGCGAAGCATCTAAAAGCATAACCTGAGTCCCCAGGCGGACAGGAGCATGCGCACGGCTGGGAATCAAACTTACACCTAACTACCCTATCACACTACAGCATGACGCATTTACAGAATGCGCTACTGAGATTACTAAACACAGCAGACCCACAGGCATTCTTCTAGGTGCGTGTCAACATCCACAAAGGCAAAGACGTCAGCAGGATATATCTGTGGTGCGAAGCGCCTAAAAGCATAACCTGAGTCCCCAGGCAGACGGGAGCATGCGCACACACACACACACACACACACACACACACACACACACACACACACACACACACACACACACACACACACACACACACACACTGGCAGGGCTGGGAATCGAACTTACACCTAATTACCCTATCACATTACCGCATGACACATTTACAGAACGCGCTACCGAGATTACTAAACACAGCAGACCCACAGGCATTCTTCTAGGTGCGTGTCAACATCCGCAAAGGCAAAGACGTCAGCAGGGTATATCTGTGGTGTGAAGCATCTAAAAGCATAACCTGAGTCCCCAGGCGGACGGGAGCATGCGCACACACACACACACACACACACACACACACACACACACTTGGCAGGGCTGGGAATCGAACTTACACCTAACTACCCTATCACACTACAGCATGACACATTTACAGAACGCGCTACCGAGATTACTAAACACAGCAGTCCCACAGGCATTCTTCTAGGCGCGTGTCAACATCCGAAAATGCCAGGATGCCGGCAGGGATTGTATAGAGAGTGTACGATCAGACATAGTACTGTCCCACGGTAGACATATACAACCACATGGCAGTGGTGTACTCGGGGCAACTATACGTGTATGGAGCACTACAACAACAATACATAGACATAGTATGCACCACAGACAGTACACCCTTCCAGATAGTCACCCAGTGTGTACTCGGTAGGCATCCATCCTGACGTTGAAGACAGAAATCTGTTGCCTGGATGACCACCATGGCAATACAGTATGTCAACGGCCATGCCCATGCACAGAAGGACATCACTGACACAAGGTGTCACTGGCCATGGCTGCACACCTGGTAATATACGTCAGTTCGGACTGTACTGTGTGTCGATCTACACAACGGCATACAGGGCATGCTCACACACTTGGCTGTTGCAAAGGGCCGTCTTGCATGCAGATGGAGTGTAAACATGGAAGGTCTCAGTTTGGACTGTACCGTGTGTCCATCTACACAACTGCGTACATGGACTGTACTGTGTGTCCATCTACACAACAGCATACTGGGCATGCTCACACACTTAGCTGTTGCAAAGGGCCGTCTTGCATGCAGATGGAGTGTAAACACGGAAGGTCTCAGATTGGACTGTACCGTGTGTCCATCTACACAACTGCGTACATGGACTGTACTGTGTGTCCATCTACACAACAGCATACTGGGCATGCTCACACACTTAGCTATTGCAAAGGCCTGTCATGCATGCAGATGGAGTGTACACACAGAAGGGCACATTACAGAAGGGCACAGTAAGGTATAACTGTCCTCACACACAGGGCGGTCACACATGCAGTGACCTGTACACACACAGCTGCCATCACAGCTGTCACAGGTGCAGGTCACACACATACACACTGCAGTGTACACTGTAGCTGTCAAGTCATCACCATGTCGTCGGTGCAGCACTACACAGCCTTACAGTACCACAACACCATGTGACACATGACCACTGGGCTGTACAGAGGTCTACACCAGCTGTGCAGAGTACACATGTACCAACAGGGATCCAACAGGTGTTATGCATTGCAATGATACCAGTATACATGAACAGGTCAGCTCAAGACATACCACGGCCCTTACACAGCTGTGACACATGACTGTTGCTGTACACCAATGAACACACATCTGGATATGTCATACATGTGATTGTGTGGATGTGTGCACTGCACACACAACACATACATACATATCCTTTGATGTACCTCGTGCATAACAGTGGCCTAATCAATGCTACACACGCAAATGGAAGGTGGGTTCATGTCTGTTGAATGCTCACACTATATGGGGTAGCAATGTTGACCGGGACACATACCCTTGTACTGGTCACCTGTGACACCCATGATATCATACCACAGTCCATGTGTTATGTATGTCAACACACATGTCCAACAATAGCAATGCATACAAACATGGCAACAGGAGACACATGTGACCTCTGTACTGTGCATGCAGCAACCATGCATGTGCAGTGGCCGATGTCCGTAATATAGTTGCACTTAACTATGACATGCAGTCGCAATGCAGACCCATCATTGACACCTGTATACGGTAACATACAAACAGCACGTATGGAGGGATGTGTGTACATAAAGTGGTGAACCACCTGTGTAGATGTATGTGTGCAGGGGGTGGCTCACAGTTGTGTCACACACCATCCTATCATGCCATGTGCAAACAGTATGCTATGTCGCTGTTACGTGACGTAGCTGACATAATGCATACACAGCGGTCAGGTGTTACCAACTATATGTCACATGGCACCTGTAACACCTACAACCTCCATGTGCGTATAGCAGCACATTTGCCAGATATAGCGTTGGTACACATAATGCAATCAATACTGCTGCATGTCTATCAAACGTGTCATCATATGGCAGGTGTATCATTCCCAGCACTGCCATGTGTGTCCGAATGTGTGACCAGAGATGCCACATATCGCGGGGAATATGTCCCAGTTGTTACACATTCCTGTACACCGTTGTAGAGATCTGTACATACGTCAGTGTGGGAAGCATGATGTCGGCCGGTGTGGTGCATCACACACGTCGGCTGTCCGTATACACACGTGTGGTCACCACAGTGTGT
Source organism: Protopterus annectens (assembly GCF_019279795.1). Classification (NCBI taxonomy): domain Eukaryota; kingdom Metazoa; phylum Chordata; order Ceratodontiformes; family Protopteridae; genus Protopterus; species Protopterus annectens. Next base: position 1,939,452,395 of record NC_056739.1, on the reverse strand, counting down.
GTGTGTCTGTATGTATGTCTGGTGCTTGGTGTGAGGGTGTATGCTAATATACAGTGTGAAATGATCACTAACTCCACGTGGTGACTAACCCGTAATGGTGATGCAGTGCACTACCCTGTTGATGCCATAGGTCCCAGCCATACTGGCTACCTGTGCATGTTCCTTCTCTGTGACAAGTCGTGTCGGTGCATAGTACTGTGAGGGTGATGACCACATAGGCAGGGGTCCCCACCTGAACACTATGGGGTGTGCGTTATAGTGGTGTACACCCCGTGAATGTGGCCATGTTCCCGTACTCTTACAGGGTCCTACTGCTGCACAGTGTGGCCTCCAGCTACCAAGTGACACCTCACATCATCATTGGCCAGACCGCTGTGTACAACCCCTGCACCATGTCACCATACCTGTAATGTGTCCTGCTATGTATGTCACGTCTCTGTCCAGTGTAGCCTGTGGCACTGACCACATGCGTCAGGTGCAGTATATGTGTGGACATCTGTGTCATGTTGGTGTTTCCAACAGTCAGGTTGAGGGTACATGTAGCATGCTGATATTGCCAGACGTGCCTGTGAGTAATCCACAGTTACATGTGCGGGACTGCAAACACTACTACCTGTAGGCACATGCAAGTACACCATAGGAGGGAACCAGGGTATCACAACCAACAAGGTGCTACGGATGTAACCGAGACACATACCGTGAACACATCACAATGCATGCTGCACCTGCACTGCATGGTATGACCGGTGCATGTCGACAGTACACAACCTATGTCACATACACATCTCTCAGTATTCACACACAACCACTGCAACATACACATCCCTCACTTTGCATACACAGGTAATATTACATACACCTCTCACTATTCTGTTCACCCTGTGCATCAGAATATTTGTGCATAACCCTGCACCGATGGTGTGGATGACAGGGATGCAGCACAGGCTTCATCATATGCACAGAGTGATATGTTTGCCAGGGGCATAGGCTGCACCAATGGATAACATCATGTGTGTGTGTAAGGGCCGGTGAGTTGATTGGACATGTCTGTTCAGTATGCATGTGGATGTTGTGGAGCCCTACAGTTGTGTTTGCTGTGTGTGTGTATGTGTGTACACAGTTCTGCCATTTGTGAGGCCTACACAGGGTATAATTGACAGCCCCAGATTGTACAGATCAGGTTGTACAGCTCACTGTGTCCGTCCATGGCCACATGACCTGTGCCTGCCTGGGGTTGCACGGGCACTACCAGGTGGAGGTACAGAGTGGCTACTGTCCGTCGACACATGTCCGCTGGAACCGTGTCCACAATGAGAACATCCAGGGCCACGTCCACATGGCCTGCTGTGTCCTGGTGTTGACAGAGCAGCACCAGCTGCACTGCTACTGCTACCGGCACTATGGGAGCGGGCATGTGAGGTGGCATGTTCACGTCGACCTACACTAGGTGGTGTTGCTGGCCTACATCCACGTGGCCTATGCCTCACTCCTACCAGATGTTCCAGCACAGACAGCTCCCGCTCACGGATTGCCATGCCTCGGTCAAGGATTCCGACCATTTCACCCAATCGCCTATCCAGAACATCAGCAATCTGCTGTTGAGCATTTGCCAATGCCTGGATGTTGTCATTTTGGGTATGGATAGCAGCCCTCTGCAGCATCTGCCCTTCTCTGTTCTGCCATTCAGCACGTGCCTGTGCCACCATTACAGTCTGGAACATGCGTCTGGTGATACCAGCTGCTGCGCTCTGTCCTGCAGGTGCATGTCTGACAGAGGTCCTCCTACGAGCAGCACCGGCCACATGCCTGTGTGGCACATCTGCAGTCATTACACTGACACCATGGTGTGTAGACACACCTTCTGTAGCCACCACACATTCCTGTTCCACGCTAACAGACGCTGACTGTCCTTCCTCTATGGCCACTGGTGATGCAGTATGTGTTGGCAGCAGAACTGTGTGCGGGGAAGAGGGGGGCATAGCTGGGATGGTAACCATTGGCACAGATTCAGCCCCTGAGAACCCTGCCTGTACCTTACGCATATGTTCATCACCGCTAGTATCTGTGGGGACACTAACATCAGATGGACCGCAGGAGGGTAACGCACCTACATCACCTGTGAATGCAAAGAAATACTGTAAAGTACAATAGACACACAGACACACACACAGACACACACACACACACACACACACACACACACACACACACACACACACACACACACACACACACAGACACACACACACACATACACACACACAGACACACACACACACACACACACACACACACACACACACACACACACACACACACACACACACATACACACAGACACACACACACACACACACACACACACACACACACACACACACACACACACACACACACACACACACAGACACACCATGCATGTGATTTGTCAGATGGCATGCAGCATGCCTGTGATACAGCAGAGGGCATGCAGCTCAGACATTAATAGTGTTAGTAAGCATACCTCCCTGGGGTGCACACTACAGCAAGCAGGTGTCATATCAGTAGCCATGCAGTTCACACAATCATGGTAGTATGCATGCATCCCCGTGATACACGATGTGGCCCAGAACAAGATAACAGTACACATGGCTGACATGACCTTGACATGTAATCTGCTGACATGTGCATTAACATGCATACATGTCTGACACAATGGTGTCCTGACACATGTACAGCATCATAATGGGCTTCACATTGCAGTGTTGTGTGTATGCCCTACAGATAGAATGCATGTTTAGCAAATGTGCATGAGCAAGGGAGGGTAGTGTGAGCCGTCTACATTGCTATACAGTGTGAAGTACAGACACTGTGCCATTGCATGGCATCATGAGGCTTCTATGTTGCTGTAGAATGCATAATATGTACACATTGCATAGCCATAACTGCAATGCAGTCATGATGTTCAACAGATCGTATATGGTAGACTTCAGTGACACCTCCAGTAACTGTGCACAGGCTTTTAGGATGTCCAGTGTACTACATCAACTGTATAATCAGTCAACTAAGGCTATAATTGGACCATGTGTGGACAATGTGCAACAGGGTGTATACACATCACATGTACTGTGTGGCTACATGTCTCTGGCCATCCCCCATGGTCATGTGTGCACATGTTTTGGCCAAATGTGTGTGATGGCCATCTATCTCACATGTCTGTGTTGTCCCATATGACATACACCCATAGATGTCAGATATGTCACAATCCACAAGGCTATGCAGACAATGGGTTGTATGTTTGGTATGTGGGGTATTGGTCATGCGATAGTGTGACAGTATTGCGGACAGAACACTACGTGTCTGGGACATGTCAGGTGGCACATCACAATGTGTGCACCCAATGCAGGGGCATATGACACGATGGTGACACCTGTGGGCTGCCCATATCACAGCTCACTGTGTGGTACTGTGTGCATACCACACATGTTGTTCCAATGCATACTACATATGCCTCCATTGTAGAACACCTCCACCGTTGTATGCACAGCTGACCACACATGTCGCAATGACAAGTACTGTGCTTTCAAGTCGGTGTATCATTTCGTTTGTATATATTGCACATGGGTGGCCTGTGTGAATGATGGGTGATGCAACCTGCATATCATGACTGGAACAAACATCAGCTGTGCAAGTGTTAACTGGCCACATGGCAAATAGATCTACACTGTAACATGCCTGATACTGATGACAGTCTCACCTGCAACGGACTCATGTCTGTGCGGCACACCAGAGGTACCTGTATAGGGGTGACACAGCAGTATGAACATTATCCATGACTGTATGACAGCCACAGGTTGCACTGTGCATGTGAACACATTCACCTGTGTAATAGCATATAGTATGCACGTGTGTACATACACAGCATAGCATGCTGTAGTATGCAGCATGTGTGTCCACATACCTTGCATATGTTGTTACTTTACATAATGTACAGTGACACATGCAATTAAATGGGATATAATAGCCATATGTGCAGTACTGACTTACCAGGCAACTCCAGGCTCATTGGTTGGGAGACACCCACCTCCATGATGGCAGCTAGTGCTTGTGGATGCTGTTCCCTGGGTGTCCCCAGACTGGCCAGTAGCTCCTCGGTGTGTGTGAGTGGGGGCTGGGTTGGTGGCCCACCACCTGTTCCACCTTGTTCCCTGGCGATTGAAGTGGCACGCTGTTTTGCATGTCATATCAAGTCCATGCAGTGTCTGCGCACCTGCTGGTAGGTGCGGTTATGGCCACCCACATTGTTCACCCTCCTGTGTAGATCCTGCCACAGGTCATCCCGCTGCTGGGCATGCTGTGGCACATGGCTGAACAACAAGTCATAGTTGTCATGGAGCTGTGGGATGAGGACATCATCCTCCTGGCAGCTGTATGCTGGGAGGCGTGTACGGGGCATTATCTGTAAGACATAATGATGGTGACAGGTCACAGTTTCAGAGATGTACAGAAATACTGCTGCACATGCATTTCTATGACATCTACTACATCTGCACAGTTATCTTTGCAAAGCATCATGACACTGACACGACTGACGTGTTTGTGTCACACACATGTCACACCCATTATGCATTGGATATCATCACCATATATGTGTGTCACCTCATTACAGTGTTCATACTCCATGTAAATGCTGTCTTGCAGTGGGCATGTCTATTTGCCTGCACTTGTGTCCTTACCTATCTGCACATGCCTGGATGTGTCCACGGTAATGCTGTTGACCTGGATGCTGTGTATATGTCACATATCAACACAGACACAGCCGTAATGGACTTGAGCAGTGACAATGCACACATATGCATGGACACCTGTACATGCATGTGTTTTGCCATATACATCTACACAGCACTGTACAACTGTTCAACATCCTGCCACGGATCGCCTGTATTGCACATGTGATAGACATGGGACAGTGGCTAGTCAGATGACATTCTCAGGGATGGTTATCAACCATAGCATGTGTGGGCACGGTTTCCAAGCTGTAACAGACAGCCATTATGCCACCGCAAGGTGCACCAGTGCCACATTACTGATCTAGTCAGTTGATAGTACATCTACCATGCGGCAATCACACCGTGTATGACTGGGATGACATGTGCAGCTTTGATGGACAGGGTTGCATGGTACGGCGGGAGTATGTCACATATATGGCACAGGGATCTGTCCAGCCTGTGGCGATCCTAGTATTAGGACGGTGGCTGTCCATGACATATGTCTTATAGATTAAGATATGGACATGTAGCATGTCCATCATCATGGTGTAGCAAATGTCTTTCTGCAAGGTAGACAGCATGCTGCATAGTGGAGGTGAGGTTTGTGAAGGCTGGTATCGCACATCCATGCATAGCCATTACCCCTTAAAGGTGGTATGTGATCCAATATTGGTCATTGTGTGGTATGGGCTACAATGAGGGTGGGGTACAACACATTAACCCTGTTCTACTGTAGCTGGCACTGGTGTGATGTACACATGTCACTCTTGCACCTTTTGTAGTTGTGAGTCTGTCAACAGGCCACTGGTGGAACACTCCTGTGACATACAAAGGTATTTGTAATCAAACATCCGTGCTGTCTTGTACATCTGTACTGCTAACATCCACAGTGATAATGGTTCATGGACATGCACACCATACTCAGCAGGGTTATAGTGCGGTGCCACCCAAAATGACTGTCATCACCACTTGTGGGTTGATATTATCTAACACCCTATCTGTATTGTATGGTCATGCTAGGCACTTGTTCAGACCTTGTGAGCATGTCATGAGCTACTGATTACTATAGCACCCATTCCACACCATTTCCCACAGGTACACTGGCTATCCTACACTTCCCAGCTTGCTTATGGTACAACAGCTGTTGTACACACGTAACGCACATATCCTGTGGGACATGGTTGTATATACAGGCATGTCCAACTGTCACATATCAGTGCTACTGCCTGTCTATATGAGGGATATGTCGTACATGTGTCAATAGAGCAATTGTCTCATGTACACATTCAAGGCTCACCTCCCAACATACGACACTACAGCCTGTGGGGGATGCACTTCTGCAGCCGTGCTGGGGGCATAGCTCTCAAGTGTACCTCATTACGAGGCGACCTCATTTGGGGTCTTAAAAGGTGCATGTTCCTCAAGGTTCCACATTGAAAGGGTCTGTCACACATTCATTGTTGGAAATTGTTTACCTGCTAGCCATGGCTAAATAGATGGGAATCATATTAATTCATTAGAATATCTTTTTTATACGTAAAACCAGCCTATTTTAGCCATCATATGCCCTTCCTAGTTGAAGCTGTTAGTAAGCCAGTTGTAAGTGTTCCACGTTTTGCCCATTTGTCACACATTATGAGGGCTAATGTTCCTCATTTTTGGGACAGGAGGTTGACAGCTATGGCTGGGGGTAATGCTGTCACCAACCCTGACTGCACCTGACAGTCATTTGGGGATTTGTAACATTCGTAACACACCCCACCCATCACATAGTCTCACATGATCTACACCACTGGCCACACCTATGAGGACAACTTGTGCAGTAAGTCTCCATACTTAGTGTAGGCACCAGAGGTAGACCCCATTATGGAAGACAACATCACCAACTTATAGCCCACAGACTCATGTGTGCCCATCACATACAGCCAATAGGGAGTTATAACATTCACAACACACCAGTCATAGGTGACTCTGTAGGGAGTCACACTGCAGTTCCACACAGCAGGCTACACAAGGCGATAGTCGCTTACATCTTGCTGTCGGGTAACTGCTTCTGCAACATAACCTATGCACCCATGTCACACCTCACCAGGTACGATGTGACTGTCATTCTCCATGTTAGTGTGTCTGCCCTGTGATGCCACATCACAGACTACGTGTGCAGGGACATGCAATAGCTCACCAGTCTTATAGCCCTGCGGGTGTGGGCCAAGCCCTGGGGAGCATTTTGCATTCGTCCGGACACGATACCACTGTACAATAACCGACTGTGTCACTTCAACAGTTGCCTATGCTCCTATTGTCATTCCACAGGCATCTGGTATCTGTCCGCTTTGACTGACCTGGTCAAACACAATGCTGTGGCACAGATGACTTGCACCTGTCAGCCCTGGGAGTACAGCTCACATGTAAGGCTCTTGCTGCTTCTATACTGCCTGTCTTGCACAGTTTCCAATAACTGTCACCGGCAGAATGGCAACTGGCAAGCACGACATAGGGTCATGTGACACAATTATTGCATCTTCCTCTGTGACGCACGCAGGCAAGGCACACCTTATAATGCACCACTCAAACATCTCTGCAGTGACTGGGACCTGCCTCTAGGCTCTGCAGAGCACACCTGCAATGACAGGTTATAGACAGACCATACCTTTCAGGAACATGCCTGGACCGGCACACCCACAGCTGAGGGGTTCCCATATCCCACTATGTTGTGCACACATCCTGGCTAGTTACTTAGCACAATGCATCAGAGGTGCTCCACGTGCAAATAACTGTGTCCGGGACCGCTATACACACTGTAACAAGCTACAGGGTCAACATCATACCCCACGGTTAACATACCTTATTTATTGGTATATTGGGCAGTGGGCCTCAGACAGCTACTACTGATGTGTGACTGACACTACCCCACACTTAACTGGGATAGCCACTCATGTACCGACACATCCATGAGTCATAACCTCCGCTCTGCTGGATCAACCCATACACACCACCTCCAAGACCTACATTAACCTTGACATGAACACTACCACCATGTGACTGGTGTTACACACCTGGGGTTATCCCCTCATTGGTGGATTCCGAACACATGCTAATCAACCTTGTTAGACACATCCCGGCACCACACCCATCACAGCATACACAGTACATGAGTACTACAACACCTACTACAGACGTCTGCTGACAGCGGTTGTTAACGTCATGACACCCGTGCAGGTGGACAATGCACATACAAATGCTGACACATACCCCAGTGCACTTCATTAGCATGTACACAACTGCATGGATCATGCTATTCCACACAGAGCCATGATGGTACACACCAGATAACAGGCGCCACTCTGTTGGTCATGTTCCATGGACATATGATGTACAACAACAGGTGTAGGCTGTTGCACAGTGGTGTACATTCCCATGGGTGGGGTGGCTCACTGGTAAGGCGTGGTAGGGCTACAGGGTCCCTCATCACATACTCCAAGACTAGCTACGTGAACATGACTGCGACACATTCCGGGGTGTACCATCAGTCATTATGGTGGTATGTCAGTAGTCGATGGCAACACCCACATCTGCTGTCACATACCACATTCACTCAGGAACATTACAGACCCAGGTGATGTTGGCAACATGCTGGAGGATAGATTCAATGCTAACATTACACCCTCTCACTCACTACAGGGCCACAATCCATACAGGAACATTGTGGTGTCCCTGTGGTCACACCTACACAGTACTGACCTGCACTCTATATGTCCTGGGACACTGGCCCCATGTCACCTTCCAACGTCCCAGGCTGTGATGTCCACCAACCTCTGAATGACATGTCTCCCCACTAGGCCACCATATTCAGTAATAGCCTTGTTTCAGACATTGTAGCCCCTGAATGGCACACAGCAGCATTTATCACACTACACACAGGTGGCACCACAATGCACGAGTGGGACTATAGTCCTACACACCTGCCTGGACTGTTCTGCATGGCTATGGGGCACATCATCAAGGACGTCATTCACAGAGACATTGTTGGGCTCCCGTCCTTTGCTGCCACCCGGGTTGGGCTTGTTAGGGCCAGAGCATGGCCCCTACACATGGTGGACTCCTTTCATACAGTTACCAGGGCAGTTGCTGATGGTACGGTAGTCCACACATCCTACATTGTCCCTTCATTGCCTTTCAGCACCATTCTCCATTCTGGTATTGACAACATACACATCCACCTGCACATCATACCCTATGTCCCAGGATGTTATGCAATGTGGCTCATGGACAGGACACACACAGTGAGGCCAGCATACCATAGTACCTACTACATGTCAGGTACATTTGGCATACCACAGTCCTCAGTCATAGGGCCCCTCATGTTCAGTATATGCTTCCCTTGCGGCACAGGCTAGCACAGGGGACTTTCCCTGCCTAGCTTTCAAACCCCTGCATACAAAGCGCCATGATTGCTCCACCAGCTGATACTGAATCCATCCATATGGGTGTCGCTGTGACAGATACATGATATGACTATCATGGCATCAATCTGCATGACACAAGGTGCATGAACATCACCTTTGCATTACACCATTCACCCACTGACTATCACATGGGTGGTAGTCCCCTATATACATATCACATTGTACATGTTTGCAGTACACACATATGTCGCACCCACTCCTGTGGTTACCATATTGCCACTGTGGTGTGGATATCCTTCTACGTGGCCACACTTATCTGTACTGGGTGTGTAGCTGGTACATAGGCACCCATTGTACCTCTGAACTCAAAACATCTACACACATTCAAGGGTACACCACCCCATTTAGGGTGTACCTTACACAACAGCTACAGCTTTACATACCACAACATTAACACGCCATGTCATTTACTGAGCTCCGACAGTTTCAGTATGCGGCTGCACTATGGACACCACATCTGTACACATTTACATACAACATACTCATGGGTGACCTCTGCTGATCAGACAGGGCCCATGTCCACAACATTATTAATGGATATACTCCTCATACGTGATGTAAGCAAAAGCCACTGTGAGCAACATGCTCATGGATATGTGCACACATGCCACAGTGAGTGGGATGTGCTTGAGGGTTACATTCCCAAACTGGACACTCACCATGCTTTGGAACATAAGTCCTATGTACATCACGCAGGGACACTCAGTAGCACTGTTCATGTGATACCTCCCTTGGTGGTTGGGAGACACATGTAGGCCTGGGATCACTGCAGTGGCTGTACTGTGCAGAGGTGCAGGTGACACATGGCTCTGCTGTTCACAGGACACTACCCTAGAGAGGTGCCACTAGTGTGAACACTGTAGTTGTGCTTAGACATGGACTTGCCAGACTGCATAGTACCCCACTATGCACCTGTGAAGCTATTACATGTCCTTTGTGCATGATTACTTGGTAGCCCTTCCATTTAGATTAGCTATCATGCTATTACAATGTCCCATGCCTACAAGCCATATGTATCCTCTTATTGTACATGCCGATAGACGATACCTGTGGTATGCATGATATGCCTGTTATGCTGTGTAGAATATCTGTCATATCTACCAACAATACTATACATTACACATATTTCACATAGTATCCCATAATGCAAAGCATACTTGCACAGCGGGACCACCTTAGATATGTCATTAACGTTATATGCCCATACACATGCGTGCTGTGACAGTATATCAACATATACAATCCCCTGCTATGGCACGTCCTTGTTGGACATACCCTACCACTGATGGCGGGTTGTATGGAATTGTTCTGTTTGACACCCTCATGTGGCATCCCTTGTGGTGTCTGTGCTGTGTACCTTGTGTCCCACTGCTGGACGCACAGTTTCTACAAGTGTTAGTATGCTCAGCAAGACATCACTACATAAATACCTTTCCCCACTTTATGCATTGCGGACACGTTTAATTAATGCAAACCAGGCTATACATACAGTAAAACTAATTAATACAGATCATGCTATACATAACCTTACATATCGGGTGTTCTACATACCTTGTTATCATTACGGCATTTTGTTTCTATCTCTCTCACAGTGTTTCAACTGGTGTTCGGTATGAGCATATGGTTTAAATGTCTGGCAAGTCATCCTTATATACATCAATACCTGTAACATGTGGATTCATCCCGCCAATTGGTGTTCCTGAGTGACTAATTACTTGCATATCAGCTGTGCAGCTACTCCATTCGCCAATTACATGGCAACAGTGGGGTATAATTCAATTCTCCACTTTGGCGTTGCCTATTTGCCCTACCTTCGGGGAGACAGTCTGTATTGTGTTTTGTTATGTGTAATTGCAACTGCTATGCATGGAGACAAGTATACTTTGGATTCATGTCCCCCGTGGATTGTGTGTGACAGGTAGAGTATTTGGTTCAACATGTGGGTGTACCTGTCATCCCAACGTCTGATAACAGAGCATTGCAAACAAAACCTGTAACATCGCTGTTTGTTCCATTATACAACGCCTGCAATTTTGCATGATGCCTTTAATTGTGTCTCTCACACGGTATGTTGAGGGTTCTGCAGATGTAATTGACTGACTGGATGTTTGTGCTGCTATTACAGTCTGTATTGCTTTAGTTTCTAGTGTGGGGGATGTCGGTGGGTGTACGTAGCATATACAAGTTTGTGGGCCTTGCATTTCTACATAATCCGTATATATGTGTGTGGGCTCCATCCCTAATTAGAGAGCTAACAGTTAGTAGACTTATGTTATGGGATTGTACTTTGGGCCGTTGTTAATTGTTTTCTACATCATCTGCAGGTGAGCTTGCTACTTGTATACCTCCGGAATTGCAGCGATATATCAAGGGATATGTGTAAGTGACAGCTATCCCTTGTATTTCTGTCCCAGATATTTGTAGTCATTGCGGTTGTGTTGGTAACAGAGCCTGTTTGCCATGGGTTGCCACCTTTTCATATGGTCATTGTTGGACACTTGCGGGACACACAGCTGTGTTTACAGGCCAACATGTAGCCACGGTCAGTACACAGGTTAGCACATACTTTTATCCTCAATACATACCTATTGTTGTGGGACTTTGGCTACTTATCATATTGCATGTAACATTTACATTTCTTACATACAGGCATAACTATTAAATACGACTATTACATTATATATGGGGCATATTAATGTCCTACCATCTCGGACATTTGCCCTTTGTACTGTTTTATGTCAGGACACACCTGCCCAGGGTGGGGCTGTCCCTCCTACTGTGGGACAGGTAGTAACCGTATGCCTACGGCTAGCTATACCCACACCTACCGTACTGATCTGCCTCTGACTTGGCACTAACAAACACATGTTGCGGACACACACACACACACATTACAGTCACACGGAGATGCACATGGCACCCTCAATGCACACTTACACAGACTACGGCACTCACAAACACAGCTGAACACAGTACCTATGTGGACAGCAACACCGGCAGCAGTGACTAAATGTCCCTTCATATCATCATACTATTACTCGCGGCTGTACTGTTCCGGTACTGTGTTATATCGGTCTTTCAGCCTCGTGGTTATGCATGTCAGTATGTTACACATTCCATAGTTGGCGGTATCCTATTTATTTGTACCTCCAAGGTGTTATGAATGTAGTTGAACTATCTATTATATTTGCAGATATCGCTGAATCCATCTATATCAACATATATCACTCTATTGCCCTTTCTATCTGTATTATATATATACATATGTGTACATATATATATATATATATATATATATATATATATATATATATATATATATATATATATATATATATTGATATATATATCTGGCGGGGAACGTGACAGGCACACAGCACCACCATATGCTGTAAGGCTCATGTACTGTTCAGGTGTTGGCATTCCATGTTACACTAGCTGTTGTGTTTACAATGTTTGAGGGCTGCCTATGTAGGAGTCACACATTGGGCCACCTATACATTACAATTTACAGGTGGTCATGTCTGTGTGCCATCCATTTTACTGTGTGTGCAGGTGGAGAGGTGTCAGTCTGTAGGGGCCTACACTGTCAGAGTATGTGCTATACGTTCCCTCTTTGCCAAGGCATAGGCATATTGGGCATGCCTCCATCTGCCTACTGAGGCTGGCACAGTGTGTTCATGGTCTGAATCCCTCTGTGCCTGTAATGGCCTTGGCAATTGCAGTGGGCTATGAGGGCCTTCACCATTTTGTCCCTGCTGCAGCTGCTTCCACAGGATCATATTATGTAACATGGCACATACTATGATGATGTGGGCACACGTGCCTGGAGAGTACTGAAAGGCTCCACCAGATGTATCCAAGCACCAGAACCGTGATTTCAGCATCCCGAACACATGCTCTATGATGATTCTGGTTTGTGCGTGTGCCTCATTATGGCGTTCTTGCATGGGTGTGTGTGCATTTCTGATGGGAGTCATCATCCACGGCTCCAGTGCATAGCCAGCATCCCCCACAAGATGGCCATGTGGGATGTCCCCCCTGACAAATACCTGATACAGCTGTGAGGCATGCCAGATATGGGAGTCATGGTAGCTTCCAGGGCTGCCAGCACACACATCCATGATAATGCCCTGGGCATTGCACACAACCTGGCAGTTGATGGAGTGGAATCCCTTGCAGTTTATGTAGCGCCTACCATGCTCACCGGGTGGAGACTTGATTTGTATGTGCATGCAGTCTATCGCACCCAGTACCTCCGGGTAGTGTGCCACACGGTGGAAGTGGCGCATATTGCTGGCCAACTCCTCCTGAGTTCGGGGGAAGTATATCTGCTCATTGGTATGTGGTAACATAGCATCCAGGAATTGGTGTAGTACCCTGTATGCTGATGCCTGTGAGATCCCCATTATATCTCCAGTTGGCCTTTGAAAGGTACCTGTGGCCAGTATTTGCAGGCTTACACATACCTTCATGTCCACTGGGATGGGTTCCCCTCTGTTGTTTCTGGTTCTCAGCCGTGGCCGGCACAGCTCCACTATTTGCTGTAAGATGTCCCTGTCCACCCTGTAACGCTCTACTATCTCCAGGTCATGTAGCCCCTGGTAGGTTACCCTTGGTCTGAACACTCTCCTTTTCCTCCGAGGCCTGCAGTGGTTGTTGGCATCATCCTCCATAACACCGTCAGTCTCTAACACATGCTGATGAATCACAGCTATGGCAACTCCCAACATGTACATTTTAAAAGTTCCCCGTGTGTTTACACCTATGGTGTAGTGTTTGGGAATACACAGGTGTGTGTAGGGTGCTTTCACACTTTATACTATTGTGCTGTGAACACCAATGATGTCATAGGGTGTGTATGTATGATTGTAGCTACAGGGTATCTTATGTGTTTTACTGCTGGAAATACTATTGTGGTGCCTTTGGTGTTGAATTACATTTGGCTGCAGTGGATTACCTCTTTACCTTCCCTTTACATTTCTGCACGTTGCACCTACCATTTTCTGGCGTGCATCTTGCAGCCTACTTTCATTTGTACTTTCCTGGACCTGACGTATCTTGCGTTATGTGTGCTACTACCGGTCTGCTGTTGGTTTGCTTTGCTCTGCTGTGTCAGGTCTCCTATCTTTGCAATCCAATACCTCCCCTCCTTTCTTTCCATTCCAATGCCTCCCCTATCCTGTTTTGCAGGTTTCTGCAAGCAGACTTGTCAGCTGCCATCAATTGACCATCGTGGGTTGATTGGTGTTGATTGCTCATTAGTACTCCAATTACCCCACTTCAGCATTTCCTTCTTTTCTTCCCCTGACCTTCCTGTTTGTGCTATTGTTCATGGCGCGTGCATCCGATTACTGGGTTTCGGGCACGTTTTCATCCCCGTACACATGCGCTTTTGGGCACCATGTGTGCTCTCAGCTAAACAATTCTATACCTTCCTCCCCACCCCTGTCCTGCAGCTTTGCTTAGCAACGGACAGGCCAGATTTGCATTGCTCCAATGTGCTTACTGCTACGGTGGCACACCCCTCTGCTGATGTCATGTATCTCCTCTGAGCCACTCCTCGGTGTTATACCGCTGCGCCATATGGTACAACCTTCCTCCGGTGGGACATTTGCGATTCAGTATTATCTGCCTCATTTGCATGGCATTGACTACTAATTCATAGTTACCGTGCTGAACACTATCGCAGGCCATTAGCAACCGTTGCACCTTGGTTGTGGTGTTCCATGCCTACCATTGTGTATTATGCTGTAAACCTGATTTCTATTACGTTGCGATTTTATGACATTTTTATATTATTTCTTTATGTTACAGCTTCCGCACACATGCCCTTTGGTTGTGCTGTGCGTTACTGTGGACATGACATTAAATGTTATTTACGTGTTGTGCATCTTTTCTTATGCCATTGGCTGTGTATTTTGCCATTGGCATATGTTAACGTTGTGATACCTGGGTCTGGCCCGCTTCCATAGCTCTGATGTTCTGTTTGGGAAATTGTAAACCGTGTTTTTTGGTTTACATTTCCGTGGGCTTACGCTACGCCTGCACCACTTCATGAATCACTATATGCCTTCATTTGCATGGTGCGACACTGCAGGTGCATGGGGTGATTAGCATACCTACGCTGGGGGCTGCGCAGTTCTGGTGTACGCCGGTAGTGCACGTGGAATTGGATCGTACCTGAATCGCTCAACGGCCATATTTGGCATTATACCGCCTACGCTATGCCTGTGCCTGGCGCAAGCTTCATGAATCCTGGGGCAAGTCTAAAAAGGGGCCAGTGTGCACCCCTGCACCCATGCCTAAATCCGCCACTGGATTTCCTTCTAAACACTCTTTTGCAGCACAGGAAGTCCCCCCTCTTAGCATACCTGTTAACTTGGTCAATTGATCCTGAAGCCATGCTACCATCTAAAGTAGGTCAGGTAATCATTTTTGGTTCTACAGTGAAATACTAATTTTCTAAAAGCTGACATTCAAAAAGAACAACAACAAAAAAAATGCCCGAAATCCAAAAGGGCGAAAAAGTTTTTTTCTTGTTTTTTTGCAGGAGGTAAGATCCCTGCAACAAACAAATTTTTATATACCAATTCCACAGTCAAACCAACTCAAAGAAGAGAGAAATCTTCCTAATGAAGAGAATCATTGCTGGTGCACATATAGAAATCTCACCGGCAATGATTTCCAATGGGAAAAAAGCATTCAGCAATATGCTGTTCATCTTTTTTTTTTTATATGTGGGCTGATGAATTTCACCATGAACATGAGTAGGGAAGCTGATCTTTCACAGGATATTCTTCTGTGCCCCTAAATATCTGCATAGACCACATGTACAGCCATAGGCAGAGTACATCAAAAAGAGATGCACTGTTTCTGCTATGAAACCTTGAATGATAGCAAGCCAGTGATCCAAACTGCTAAACACTTAGGGCCAAACACACAAGGCCAAAAACTCAAACTATAATAATTTTTTTGCAGGGGAGCAAGACCCATGTACCTCACAGTGCTCTATAAAGTGTTGTGCACTTTTTCCAACCAAGAGAGGAAATGCATGCAGTTATATGAGTAAGAAATGCGTTTGTGTTGATACAGAAATTTTTTTAACAGGAGCAGGGAGCCTAAGACAACATGGTGTTAGATCGCAATGCATCAGATATTGCTATTACAAACACTTGCAAAGTATATGAAGTCATTTTTTCTGTTCTTCTGTGTATTTTAGTTGACTATCTGCTACTAGGCACTGCTCCCATTAGTGCTAAGATTTATTTCCCTGTTACCACCCTGGAGCTGGAAACTTCTCGTTGGTAAGTATGTAGGGGAGGGGAAACAGGCATAGAGACAGTTGGCAGCAGCAGCATCCCATATCCTGTCATGCAGGACAAGTGCATTTTCTTAGCCCTTCCCACCCCCACATGCGGGGATGCTATGCTGTGAGGCTGGATGGGAAATAAGATCTGGACTATAAGTACGTATCTGTACTTGGCACTAAGGAAGCCCTGACTCCTCAGCCATTGCATAGATCTAACCTGGCAATTGCCCAAGTTCTGACCTCAACAAGAGGTTAACAGGCATTCTGTCAACCGCCTTGGTCCATCCCCCATAGGATAAATAAACCTACACTCCCTGCCTTTCTGTCAATTATTAAGGAGCTAATCAGTCTCCAGTAACCAGGGCTGTACTCAGGACTTCATCCCTCTATGCCACTGGAGGAGCTATGTGTAATCATTTCAGAGTAGAACAAAGGGTTACTGTTAATACAAATTGCCTAAACAGCTCTGATAGCCCTTGGGAGTGTACTCCAGAAGTATGGATAGGGTGGGATAAAGGGTGGAAACACCCAAAGCACAACATCTTAGAAGGGTGGAATTGACACATCTGATCATTAGGTGATGAAGTACCAGTGTTCATTTCCAAACCACCATTTCTGAATGCCATTATGGAAATGAATTGCTCTACAGGTTCTGTAGTCAGGACTGAAGCTTATATCAAATGGTTTATTTTAATTATTCATTTATTTATGTATTTATTTTTCCATGTTGCATAGATGCAAGGATGGAACACAGAGGGCATGGTGCTCATCTTTAAGTGAGAAAGGAGGAGATCCAGATTACAGAGCAACCCTTTTTTGCTACTCACATAGATCTGGGGGAGGGGGACAGGGGACCAGACACTCATACTTAGTTTTGAGAGAAGGGAGGAGCACAGGTAATGTTTCCTTTTTTCTTTTTGGCTCCTGAACTTAATGTCGAGGGATGCAAGTTCATGGAGTGGCACCAGATGCCAGATGAACCAATACTGCCCAACTCTGCTGCTGCCTGCCTGTCTGCTGCAGGACTTTATAAATTTATAGCTAGATAGACAGATAATTAGTCCGATTGATAAATATTCACTATGACTACCAAGTTCCTTATTCCATCATGGACAATGAGTCCTATTTCTGCTGCTTGTGACTGCCATCTCATCCTAGGTGTCACCTCACCTAAAATCAGCTAGGTTAACTTTCAGCAAGCTTTGCAAATTCAAACATGCAAATAAGAAGGACAGAAAACAGGTTCAGGGTTTTTTACATCCAGTAAACTCCGTGTAGGGGCACTCAAGCATGCGCACTACTGGAAAGTTTTGTGACATGCAAATTTTGGAATAAGTAATTGAATTTCGTGCTAATGAGGCAAACCAGTATGGTGGAGAGATCCAACAACTCTAGACGCAATCTGTCAGTGTCCATGTTGGAAGTGTACGTGAAAATTTTACACATACAGGAGCCTACATGGACGCAATGGCATACAGAAGTCCTGAAATATGGACAGAATGCCCATAAATGGAAAAAACACATATTTACTGGCTGAGAACATCCAAAAGGATCAGGAATATGTGTGAAATCACTATAAATATTATAATTTTTATTTTTGCACAAACTTGTTCAATGTGCCGCTATGCACATAAAGTTTTAAAAAAATAAAATAAATGTAATTTAAAAGTTAGGTGTGATATTTTGTCAGAACAATTAGAGTAATACCATGCATTATACCTTTAAATCCATGTATCTGTGCTGTTGCCCACATTACATGGCTACTATCCTCGTAGTTCCCAGGCTGTCAGCACGGTTATTATGTAAATGATGTAAAAAATGAGTGGATTTGTTAAATCACAAAAAAAAAAAAGAGAGCATGTAGGACTGTGCACTCCATGCAAGCTCTTACGCAGTGTGTGATTTCCATGAATGAGAATGTCTGAGCTTTGCATAAACCCATTAAGTGGGGTTACACTCAATTGACCCCTCTAGTCCTGTGATGATGACTGTTAGGTATTGGACTAGGGTGCAAACAGCCTGGGGATCAAGTACAGGATAGGCCAACTTTTAATCATACTGTCCTGGCATTGTACAGTAGGTCATAGAAATTAAGTGAAATTACACATAATTAGCATATTCTGTACATATCATGACAATAGGGATGATATTATTAAATACTTTACATAATTTGTTGTCTATGCATAGCTGCGCTCTGCTACACATCAATGTGCAGAGCACAACACTGCACACTGCAGCAGGAGTTCTCAGTCCAGTCATTTATACCCTAAGCAGGTGTATTTCATTTGAAGCAGCCAGTACCAGATGGTGGTCCTAACTTCGAAATGTACTGTATAAAATATACATAGAGCCTATAGTCTGATTTTCCCTCAATACATCAACAACATTGGGGTAGAGACTTGGAACTTTTAACTGACGTAATGCTAGGGGCTCCTGCAGCCATTCTACATCTGTATGTGTTCAAGGCTAAAGTCAATGTTGCTGGTGCTGATGACAATAGGTCTAGGCTAAGAAGAAAAAGAGTGTTCAGGCCTAGGGTGACCTACCAGGTGTTCCATGAGCTGGAGATTGTAGAGAACTAGAGAACTACAGGGTGGACAGGGCCACATTACAAGAACTCTGTGAGCTCTGCTGGCCTCGACTTAGAGCCAGAGCCAACCGAGGGGAACCCATACCAGTGGAAACTAAGGTATGTGAAGCCCTTAGAATATTAGCTACAGGTAATTTTCAAAGACCAACTAGGGACACGATGGGGGTCTCACAGGCATCAACATCCAGGATACTCCACCAGTTCTTGGATGCTATGCTCATACATGCCAGTAAACACATATGCTTTCCCCTCACTGCTGAGGAGATGACCATCAATATGCAACACTTCTATCGTGTTGCTCACTACCCTGAAGTACTGGGTGCCATAGACTGCACTCATGTACACATCAAGACACCAGCTGGTGAGCAGGGTAGAATATTCATTAACTGTAAGGGATACCACTCCATCAACTGCCAAGTCATGTGCAATGCCCAGGGGACTATCTTAAATATGTGTGCTGGCAACCCTGGCAGTTATCATGACTCCCATATCTGGCACACATCACAGCTATACCAAATGTTTGCTAGTGGGGACATCCCACTGGGCCATTTACTGGAGGATGCTGTTTACGCTCTGAAACCTTGGATGATGACACCCATCAGAAATGTGCACACACCCACAGAAGAACACCATAATGAGGTACACGCACAAACTAGGAACATCATACCGCATGTGTTTGGGATTCTGAAGTCATGGTTCTGGTGCCTAGTTATATCCAGTGGAGCCTTGCAGTATACTCCAAGCAGATGTACACAGATTTTCACAGCTTGTGCTATGCTGCACAATCTGATCCTGCAGAAACAGCTGCAGCAGGATCATCAAGGGGAATGGGCACACATCCCCCAACAATGCCTAGGTCACCACAGTCCCAGTCACAAGAGGACTCAGAGGTGGAACCCCCAGGTGCTGTCCCTGTAGGTAGACATAGGCATGCTCAGTATGCCCTTGCTTTGGCTAAGATACAACGAATAGTATAGTCATTAACCACCTAGGGTCTACCACCTTCCTCCTTTTCACATACATATATTAACGTTGATATCAGGCAACTTACATAACCTTTATATATGCATGTATTGGCTGAGTACTGCTTGCATCAGAAAGAGTTAGCCCTTAAATAACAAGTTAAAATACTAGTACACACACTTATATTACTACAATGTTACCATACGTAATTGTTATGCATCAGGCATGAAACACTTACAGAGTCCAACAACATCTGAATACTGTTACATTATGCAAGATAGAAGTTAGAAAATGACTCCACTCCATTGCAGTTTCTGACTTCAATCTACTTTGCATCATAACAGTAAATGTGTTCTCCCCCCAAACACAAACACGGGATCATAAAACATTGAGATGTATAGGTGTAATAATATGCTTGACAGGAGTTCAGTCTACTAATTGGTCTGTGTCAAATTTAAGTCATAGAAGGACTTCTACAATATACTGTGCATGGCCTGATAGCTATGTACAGTTTTTATGGAGGTGGCTGTGTGAGGAATGACCCCAGTTTATAAAGCAGCTTCTGTGGCCAAAAAGACTAAGGCAACCATCCTGCTTGATGAAGCATTGATGGTGTTTTGGGTTCTAATCCCGATGCAAGTTGAGGTTTTGGAAGAGTTTTTGCTATAGTCTGTGTTTTGAACAGACTGTGAATCTGAGTCCCATAATGTTTTAGTCTTTATATTTGTAGTTTGCATGATGGCATCACATGCTGAAAACAGTTTAATCATGATTAAATATACTGCATGAAGTGCAAAACTGCAGAAAAAGGGGATGCTGTGCTGTGAGGCTGGGTGGGAAATAGGATCTGGTCTATATGTACTTATCTGCACTTGGCACTAAGGAAATTGCCCAAGTCCTGTCCTCAACAAGAGCTTAACAAGCATTCTGTCAACCACCATGGTCTGTCCCCCACAGGATAGATAAACCTACACTCCCTGCCTTTCTGTCAGTCAGTAAGCAGTTAATCAGACTCCAGTAACCAGGGCTTTACTCAGGACTTCATCCCCTTATGCCACTGAAGGAGCTATGTGTAATAATTTCAGAGTAGAACAAAGGGTTACAGTTAATAAAAATTTCCAAAACAGCTCTGATACCCCTTAGCAATGTACTCCAGAAGTGAGGATAGGGTGGGCTAAATGGTGCAAACACCCAGAGCACAAGGTCATAGAAGGATGGAATTGACACATCTGATCAATAAGTGATGATATACCAGAATTCAAACCACCATTTCTGAATGCCATTATGGAAATAAATTCCTCTACAGGTTCTGTGGTCAGAAATGAAGCTAATAGCAAATGGTTTATTTTATTTACTCATCTATTTCTGTATTTATTTATTTTTTCTTCTTGCATAGACGTGAGAATGGAACACCGAGGGCATGATGCTCATCGTTAGGAGAGAAGGGATGAGAGCCAGATCACACAGCAACCCTTTTTTTGCTATTTCCATAGATGAGAGGGAAAGAGACAGGGGATCAGACACTCATAGTTAGGAAAGAATGGAGGAGCACTGTTAATGTTTATTTTTTTTCCCTTGGCAATGTACTCCAGAAGTGTGGATAGGGTGGGCTAAAGGGTGCAAACACCCAGAGCACAAGGTCTTAGAAGGGTGGAATTCATACATCTGCTCAGTAAGTGATGTTTTGAATAGACTGTGACTCTGTGTCCCATAATGTTTTCATCTTTTTATTTGTAGTACAAATTTACATGATGCATCACATCACAATGGTTAAATATACTGCATGAAATGCAAATCTGTAGAAAAAGGAATTATGCAGATAATAGTTATAAATTGCCCACAGCAAATGTGAAATCACGGCTTGGAGTAATGAGTGGAGTGGGGTGCAGTAAGAAGTATACACTGCATAATAGGAAGAGTGCATGTTAACAATGCACCACTCATTTGTGCATTGCTTAACATTGCGCAAATAGGTAGAAGAGTGAAAAGTGCATGCGTCTACACTTAGTGCAGTTCTTGTTGCATTTTCACTATGCCTACCTATCATAGCTCTAAACTGCCTATATTAATAAGGAATAGCCATATTTTAACATGACTTTTGTACTCTGTTCCCCATAAAATGTTGGTTTATGCAATATTATTGCTAAATCTTTGAGAATTAAGTCAGAAAAAAATGAAATATTTCATTTATGGATGTCATACCCTTCAGAAAATGCATGCTAATTCAAAACCTGTTATTCCATCAACAATGTAGGTTTGTAAGGACAATCCCCGGGATTCATGAAGCTTGTGCCAGGTGCAGGCATAGCGTCGGCATTCCAACACCAAATATGGCCAACAAGTGATCCAGGTACAAGCTGTTCCCATGTGCACTACCTGCGTACACTACGCCTGCACAGCTCCCAGGCCCTGTATGCTAATTACCCCATGTGCAGCAGTGTAGCATGCAAATGAAGGTATGTAGAGAACCAGGAAGTGGTGCAGGCGTAGTGTAAGCATGCAGAAATGTAAACTGTAAAAAAACGGTTTACATTTTTGCAAACATAAAATCGGAGCAATGACAGCCAACCAAACACATGTATTATATTGTTAATATATGCCAATGTCTAAATATATAGCCATTGGCATAAAAAAATGCACAAAATATAAAAATAACATTTAATTTTCTTTTACGCACTATCGTGAAGTTTAAGCGCAGGGCAGCAGCGTGCAAATGGGATTGCAAGGAAAATAGAAAAATATAGAATAAAACTGCAATGTAACACATATCATGATTTCCCCATAATAGCCAATGGCAGGTATGCTACACCGCACCATGATGCAAGGGTTGCTAAGGGTCTGTGACAGTGTTATGAGCGGTAGCTAGGAATTAGTAGGCAATGCCATGCAAATGAGATGAGTAATAGTGAATCACAGATTCCCCGCTGGTGTAAGGATGCACCTCACAGTGTAACATTATAACACCGAGGTGTGCCCTTGAGATAAAGATGACATCAAGAGAGGGGTGTGTCAGCTTTGCTGTAAGCACACTGGAGCATTGCTACTCCGGTTTGTCCGTAGCTAAGCAAAGCTGCAGGATAGGGGTGTGTTGAACTGGCTATAGCTTTGCTTAGCTGAGAGTACACAAGGTAACTGAGTATGCATGTGAATGGAGGTGAAAATGCACTTAAACACGGTAAACAGGTTTGAGCGGCATGCACTGGAGCTGAAACAGGAAGGCTATAGGAAAAAAATAAGGAAATGTTGCAGCAGGGAAATTGGAGTACAAATGACTAATTAACACCTAAGAACCTACAGTGGGCCATTGACAACAGCTAACAAGGCTGCAAGTAGCTACCTGCAGAACAGGAAAGGGGAGGGGCTGTACTGCAAAGAAAACAGTAAAGTGTCACAGCAGAACAAAGCAGATCAGCTACAGGACACATTTTGCAACACATGACTGGGTAGGGAAAGTACAAAACAAGAAAGGCGGCAGGTGGAGGCATGCCTGATAATGGGAGGAGATCCTGGTATAAAAGTGAATTAAAGGGCAACAGATTAATCAAGGCAGGCAAGCATAACTTCACACTAAATGCCCCACACTTGCAGCACTCACTGTAAAACCCATAATTAAGATATTCTGCAGGTGGAATTGCTCATATACACCCAATGACATCAGCAGCATCCATAGCACAACAGTATAAAGTGTGAAAGCACCTCACACACACGTGTATTCCCATGCACTCTGCACCATTGGTGTATACAGATGGGGAGCTTTTAATATGTACATATTAGGGGCTGCCATAGCTTTGATCCACCATCATGTGTTGGAAACTGAAGGTGGTGTGGAGGATGATGCTCACAACCACCCCAGGCACCAGAGGAAGAGAAGAGTGTTCAGACCCAGGGTAACCTACCAGGGGCTACATGATCTGGAGATAGTAGAGCATTACAGGGTGGACAGGGACACCCTAAAGCAACTTGTGGAGCTGTGCCAGCCACACCTCAGAGCCAGAACAAACAGAGGGGAATCCATCCCAGTGGATACAAAGGTATGCGTAAGCCTGAGAATACTAGCTACAGGTACCTTTCAAAGGCCAACTGGGGATATCATGGGGAACTCACAGGCATCAGCATCCAGGGTACTTCACCAGTTCCTGGATGCCATGTTACCACATGCCAATGAGCACATATACTTCCCCCAAACGCAGGAGGAGTTGGCCAGCAATATGCATCTCTTCCACCATGTGGCAGAATACCTGGAGGTACTGGGTGCAATACACTGTATGCACATACACATCAAGTCACCACCCAGTGAGCAGGGTAGGCACTACATAAACCGCAAGGAATACCCCTCCATCAACTGCCAGGTCATGTGCAATGCCCAGGGCATTATCATGGATGTGTGTTCTGGCAGCCCTGGAAGCTATCATGGCTCCCACATCTGGCATGCCTCACAGCTGTATCAGGTATTTGCCAGGGGGGACATCCCATATGGCCACCTGGTGTGAGATGCTGGCTATGCATTGGAACCGTGGATGATGACTCCCATCAGAAATGCACACACACCCATGCAAGTACGCCATAATGAGGCACATGCACAAACCAGAATCATCATGGAGCATGTGTTTGGGATGCTTAAATCACAGTTCCGTTGCTTGGACATATCTGGTGGAGCCTTGCAGTACTCTCCCAGGCACGTATGCCCACATATTCATAGTATGTGCCATGCTACACAATATGATCCTGCGGAAAGAGCTGCAGCAGGGACAGAATGCTGAAGGCCCTCACAGCCCACCACCATTGCCAAGGACCCCACAAGCACAGAGGTACACAGACCACAATCACCCTGAGCCAGCCCCAGTAAGCAGACAGAGGCATGCCCAGTATGCCCATGTCTTGGCAAGGAGGGAACGTATAGCACACACACACAGACAGTGTAGGCACCTAGGGACTGACACCTTTCTCCACCTGCACACACAGTAAAAATGGATGGCACACACACAAGGCTACTTGTAAATTGCCATGTATAGGCAGTCTACTGTGTGCATACAACATATGCAGCCCTCAACTATTGCACACACAACTGCTATTGGCACAAGGTAAGTCAACACCTGAACAGTAAATTAAGCTATCAGCATGGGCTGATACTGTATGTACAGGTTCATAGGTAGGTACTTGGCTAACTGCCTGAGAACATTCATAAGCCTAGCCAAAATATGTCAGCTTTTGCCACCTTCTTGATTAATTAACTGTCTCTCTGTGGAGCAGAACCAATGGTGGGAACCCTGGGGTGTATCTACTGTTCCCCATCCACTCTTCTAGGTTTCTCTTGAAGAGTGTTAGTGAGGGGCTCTGTATAATGTAATTAGAGTTGTAGTTCCAAAGCATGGGGAGTTTCTGTGACAGGAATCTGTCCCTCCAGCATCTTCTTGTTATTTTTGTGGCAAGGTTTAGCTCACTACAGCGTGTGGCACACTGTGACATGGATTCCCATAGGTGGAGCATATCCATTAAGCCTGAGTTGGACATGGCTTTGTTGGCCAGCAGAGATCATCTCTGAGTAAACGAGATGTCACTGAGTAAAGCAGGAGTTTATTCAGTCTGGCTGCATAGGACATATGTTTGAGGCTAGTAATCCTCTTGGCGAGGTATGTTCGTGGACCTGCCAGCTGTCGGAAGTGTTTTCTGAGGAATATCCCAAATGGGTTATTATACTCTATGATGGGACTGATGAGTGATGAGTAAAGGGGCACTATGACCTCAGTATGTCTAGATGTGAACCCTTTAGTAATCCGATGGTCTACATAGAAGGATGTCCTAACTACTTTGGAGATATGATTGTCAAAGGAGAGATCACTATCTACCTTAGTCCCCAGATACCCTATTACATTGTCTGTATTAAAGTGGCTGCCACTCATGTGTTAATATGTGAGTGTTTAGTTTTTCCACAATGGAATGACCATGCAGTTTGTGACACTTAGCTGGAGTCCATGACTTTGACATTCTGTGTCGGTGTCAGCTGGACTGTCAATTATGGCTCCCAGTTTGCAGTCATTGCCAAACATGGTCTGCCATAGTCCAACTGTGTTTGCCTGTACCTCTGAGAAGTATGTGCCAAACAGTAGGCGTCCCAGGACTGAGTCCTGTGGGACAACAATTGTGACCGTTTAAGAGTTGGACCTGGAGGCTGCTAGTCTTACCATGTGGGTTCTGTGTGTAAGCCTGTTGGCAAACCATCCTGTGATGTATGGGTTTATGTACAGTTTGGTGAGGTTATCAATAATACCTGAGTGGGGAATGGTGTCAAAAGCATTGGCGAGGTCCAGGTAGTATGTGTGAACTACCTCTCCCCTCATCTAACATCTTGGTGACTGTCTGTAAGATGTCAAACAGGTTCAGTAGGCGTGATCTGCACTCAACCAAGCTGACCTGGGTTGGGTCAAGTGTTCGGAGGTTACCAATGTCTTTGTCAATGAGTGCCATGAGGATGCACTCCATAGCTTTGCAGCCCAGGCTACTCAGGCTTATGGATGGTAGTTACCATGGTCAGTTGTGTTTCCACCTTGGTGGAGTGGAATAACCATTGCTATGTGCCATTGTATGGGCATGTAGCCTGTGTAGAGGCTGAGGTTGAAAAGCTTAATTAGGTGGGGGGTTAGTTTGTCTTGTAATGTTTGAAAGATGCAGTCTGGGACACCATCTGCCTCCATTGATGCTGTGTTTTGCCATCTGAGAGGGCCATTTCCACCTGTGTGTCTCTGATGTCTGGGATACTGTACTTTCCGGGTATGGTTGTGGGCTCTTTAGGGGGTGAAGTTCGCACTGAATGTATCTGCAAGGATGTTGGCAATATCAGTAGGGTCAGTATATTTTGTGCTATATTGCACTGGCACAGGGAAAATGTGTGTGTTACCACTTAGATCCTTGACATAGCCAAAGAAGGTTTTGTGGTTATCTTTCGAATCCCTGCCTATTTTCCTGTTGATGTTAGCCTTGGATGATTTCATGAGGGACCTATGTTTCTTACTAATACTGGTCACGGATGTCTGCCCTTCTTGGGTTTTGCTGTTTTTCTGGACTACTGTCCTACTTCTGTTGTATAGCCTGTTTATTGCAGGGGTCCACCAGACTGGTGTCCTTGTATAGGAGGAGCAAGTCTTGGTTTACCAGTGATGGCACGATCCATACATCCTTGTAGGTGCTTATAGAGTGCATTTGTAAATCTTTCTGTATCTTGAGCAGTGTTTTCCCTTAGTGTGGGGGTTGTGAAACCTCCCACCTCTTTCTTTAGTAGTATGAATTTAGCTGTAGGAAAGGTATTCACTCTGGTTTCCATGGGTGGGGGAGATGGTTGGGTGTGGAAATCATCAGTGAATAGACCATGGTCAGATCTAACCAGTGACTGGTTTACCTCTGCTGTGGTGCACCTGTCACTCATGTTGGTGATTACCACTTCTAGTACATTTCCACCTTTCATTAGGGAGTTTGCCATCTGACACAGGGCATATGAGGTGATAAATTCCAGGAAGCGCTGGGCCTGGAAGTGAATACTTGAGTAAGTTTCCCAGTTAATGGTAGGGTAGTTGACATCGACCAATACCAGGGTGTGCGGTAGAACTATCATGTTTTCCACTGTCTCCAGGTAGGAGGAGTGGTGGTCCTGGGTCATGGAGGGTGATCTGTAGCAGGCCACAATTTGCACTGCAGTTGTGGCTGATGTTAGCTACACATGGATGATCTCAGAGGTATCATGCTGCCCCACTAACCTGAAGGTGTAGGTATCCCTGATGAATATGGATACACCCCTTCCATGTCTGTGTC
Source organism: Protopterus annectens (assembly GCF_019279795.1). Lineage (NCBI taxonomy): Eukaryota > Metazoa > Chordata > Ceratodontiformes > Protopteridae > Protopterus > Protopterus annectens. The sequence goes on along the minus strand of NC_056739.1, from coordinate 1,939,424,513 downwards.
AGTCCATGTTCTGTGGCCAAAATGTGTGGTATGAGTTGTAGTCTAGTAGTGCTGGTGTGCTCTCAGGAGCCTTAAAACAGGTCTCAGTTATTGCACAGATGTTGACGTTGTCCATACAGAGGAGTGCTGTGAGTGCATGCGTGTTGTGATTATAACCCCTGGCGTTGACTAGCATAACCCTCATTGATTTTGCTATTGTGCTGTTTACAGAGGTGGGGTTCACCTTTGAGACTTGCCTAAAAAAGGCACCGTGGGGGTGCCAATAGCCTTGGCCAGTATTCCAAAGCCTAAGGCTGACACATGCAAGTCGGTATGGTATTGCTGAATGCATGTTTCCCATTTGTGCTTGTTTTTCATCTTTCCTGTAGGTAACCTACTGGTAAGCAATAGAAAGCCTTAAACCTATACAAGTCTTCTAGCTTCCAAGATAGGCTTTTGGAGTGATTAAGAACCAGTGTTCTGTATGTAATTGCTGTACTTAACTGTTTTCTGACTACATGGTGATTTTTCACTGTATATTGTGATCTGAAAGCTCTGTTTATTCACATATTATGTCTGTGATGGCCTGCACTTTAGAGGTTCACAGATAGGTAGTAGGCTATCTGCCCAAGGGCATTTAGAAGCATAGCTACAGTGTGTTTCCTTTCTCTGCACCATTGATGAAGTAACTGAGCCTCTGTCAAGCATAGCCAATGAAGTGATTCCAGGCAGAGTTGACGGAAGCTGTTGAAGACTGGGGTGGCGGAGGGTGATAGGGGCACTTAGTGATTTAAAGAGGGCATGTTAACATGAAAAATCAACACCATTCAATTTCCCCAACAGGTCTTGCAGCTATAAAACTGGAGGGGCTCCCAACCCCCCTGGCTTTATGGTTCTGGGACACATGATCTCCAGGATTGTATATTCTGTTACCCATTCACACATCAAGGTTTCTCATGAAGTGTGTCAGTGAGGGGCTATGCCTAATGTAGTTAGGAGTTTAATTTATAGTCTCTCATTTCATTTGTTATGTTTTTATTTCAAATGTAAGTGAAGCTCAGTAGGTTTGGGCACCTCCGCCCTTTTCTTAGCCTAGCTTACACACAGAAATCATCTAAATAGGAAATAGGGAGAATCAACGTTAATGTCAATAGTGTAATGGTAACAGCATTTGCATAGTATCTGTGCATTCCTGGTTCAAATCCCATTAAAGTGAGAGGTGTTTTTCATGTTAAAAAGTATACCTTAACCACAGCTTGCATATTTAGGTAGTATTTTTCAGTATAATAAACATTTGAAACACCCATATAAACCCATGTATGCTGGAGAGTAAAGTCAACAGAGAATGTAATGTTATGTAAGCACATAGTGAGATGTTACTTCACTGAAATGTATATATCCTGAGTAGTTAGCAGATGTGGCTGTGTTTGCGCGCACAAGTTATGTTTCAAAGTTTGTTTAACTGCTGCTTTAATGTTACACAAATACTTTTAAACATGCTTACAACTGCTTAAATGAGCCTTATTCTGGAGTAAAACACATTTTTAAAGCATCACAGGTGTTGAACCCTGGACCATGCACACCATAGTTATGGGACTTACCACTAAGCCAACTGAGCTGCATACATGTTTCATGGTCTTTAGACTACACCTTATACTATAGGCATTCTACAGTACTGACCATAAATGGGACAGTCACTTTGTGTACATATGTACATTACATTGTAATGTACTGTAGTTTGTGAATCAACATATACAAATCTACATATGTATAACTGTTACAAATTATATATATATATATATATATATATATATATATATATATATATATATATATATATATATATATATATATATATATACAGTTATATCTATAGCCATATATATAAACATCTATGAACACACTTTGTGACACAGAAGCAATCCAAAGGAATTGAAGTGTACACAAAACACATGCAGCTCTGCTATTATAACTATTAATATTAACTTAATTCATCATAGAAAGGATGGTTGTTGTGTATGTGGAGATTGGGGTGGGGGGAGGAATGATGGGTAATGAAATTATGCATCAAGGAGAGCCTGGGTTGGATGTTCAATAAGTGAACCAGAGGGGTATACATGGAGTATGTGGACAATATAAAAAAGAAACAAAACAAGAACCATTGTCATCTAAAATACACCCTGTCAGGTCACATTGCAACACTTAATTCCACAAACATATGAACATTAACATGTATCATACATATGTAAACCAACTGACTGTCACATTTGTTTTCAGTAGTGAGGAATGCCACAGTGGTGCAGCGGTTAGTGTTGCCACCTCACAGCAAGAGGTTTTCCAGTTTGATCCTCAGCTAAGGTGCCTCTGTGTGGAGTCTGCATGTCCTCCCTGTGGTCAAGTGGGCTTTCTCTGGGTGCTCCGGTTTCATCCTATATTCCAAAGACATGCTGTAGGTGGACTGGGCACTCTAAATTGGCCTTAGGTGTGAGTGTGTGCATGTGTGTGCCTTCTGTGGAAGGTTGGGTGCTGGGCTGGCAGCTCAACACCATAAAAAACTCCACTGCCCATCATGAGAGGACAGGTGATCCACTGTGGCGACCCCTAACTGGGAAAAGCCAAAAGAAGAGTGAGGAATGCCCATAGTAAAATGTATATTCTAAACACCATAACATTTGTACATATTTCAGATGTCTTAGGGGTAAAGTCAGTGACTGTGGTGTTCATGGTTCAAGGGCTGTTAATTTATTTTGAGGGCCAGAATAAGGGCTGTCAGATGCAGGTTGATTAAGGCACTTTTAAGCAGTTGTAAGCAGTTTTACGTGGGATTGAGCAATGGTAAGTGGCGCTTAAACACAGTTAAATAGATAAGCACTTCACATGTTTAACCTTTGCTTAACGTTGAGCAGACCATGGGCAAACCTGCTTACAACCTCTTAAATGTGCATTAATCGCACTTTCCCTACCAGTGCCTGTTCTGAGAGGTAAAATAATAACCACTTCCAGGATTAGAACCCGCAACCATATACACCATCCTTAGAGTAACCTACCACTAAGTTACCTGAGATGTATTTATGCCAGTTGTGTATTCAGACAGTTAAAACACAAAAGGGAGGATTGTGTTGAAATAGGACAAACTGCCATGTACCCAATGAAAGGTGTATGCTAGCTATATATATATATATATATATATATATATATATATATATATATAGAGAGAGAGAGAGAGATACATAGATACATGTCGATATATAGCGATATACATATATATGTAGATATATACATAGGTTAAAAACATGTACAAATACATGGAGGTACATATAAACATATGCAATAATATATAATATATATATATATATGTATATATATATATATATATATATATATATATATATATATATATATATATATATATATATATATATATATATATATACATACATGTGTGTATACAGCATCTGAAGTGTTCAAATCTGAGTATAACATGGACCATAGCAATCACACATTCTGCCACCCCTAAACAATATGAACATAACATATGAAGAGTATATGCCAATACACTATTACAAATATGTTCTATGGACATGAGCCAAATAGGGTTAGTCACCAACACAACTACAATGACTGCAAATATCCATGACAGAAATACACAGACATCTTTCATTTAGCAAAACTTTATTACATTCCAATGTATTGCCAAAAGGATTCAAGGAGTAACAATACCTGCATGCATTAAAGGAAGCATTTAACAGTGCCTTAATGAATCAGCCTGCAATTACCATAGTATTAGTCCACTAAGGGATAGGTGTTCACACAGGGAAAGAATCCCCACACACATATAGAATATGTATAAAGCTGTTCCTACACACCTGCATCTGCTATGTACACCCATCAACATCTCCCCCCACACCCAAACTAATTACAACAATACATACTGTCATACCATAACCAATTATTTACCCACTGAACGACATCTGCTGAAACCTTAACATACCTGGACAGAGACACACTAACATGGCCCTATGTGAAATAGTTGCCGTTATACAATGGAACAGCTGCTGCTGTTACAGGGTTTGTTTGAACTAATCCTGTCTCAGAGGGTTGAAAAGTAAATATACCAGGAGGTGTTACCAATTACTGATTATCAACACAGTATGATACACATTTACACCAAACTAAAGATGTCTGGTGAGCACACTGTAAACCCCCTAACATTATATGCATAGCTATACAGCCTTGAGCTGGTCAGACATCCTGGCCAGAATGAAACATATGCAGAAGTATTAGGTACAGACAAACCCTGCACAAGTAGCAATGTTCAGAAATATAACAGCAGTACTCACATTTAGACCAAATATTCTAGGCATTATACACAATATATTTGTGTTTGTCTCCATACAGCTGTTGCAATAGATTTCAAACAACACTTCCAGGCTGTCTTCCTCACAAGTAAGGCAAAGGGACAATGTCCAAGTGGAGTACTCAGTTATACTCCACCGTTGCCATGGTATTGGCCAAGAGAGTAGCTGCACAGCTGATGTGCATGTAATTAACTACTTTGGAACACCAATTGGTGATCAGGATAGCACGTTACTGATCTCTAACTATAAAAGGATGCCTTGTCAAACATTCAAACCATCTGTATCTATCTGCAGAACAGTACAAAATATCCAACAGAAGATTGAAACACAAACCGAAAACGATTAATATACCAGTCAATAACACCTCCAGTTACTAAGAAGGTATGTATAACATTTAGTATGTCGGTGTATGTAGTACCTGTTCTGTAATAATTACAGTGTAATCAATGCATATAGTGGAAATAGCTATCTTGTAGTGGTGTACTGTTGAGCAGTAGTAATGCTTGTAGTATTCTATGTGTGCTGCTGTAGGTCATAAGGCAAACTCCTCATACACCACAAGGGATGATATATATATGGGCTTGGAATTCACCATTTCTTTTCCAGCCACTGTCAGCATCAGGGTTGG
>NC_056739.1:1939363475-1939419048 GCF_019279795.1 Protopterus annectens | reverse complement strand
AAAGATCAAAGGCCCTAACCCACACACATGATGTCATCCAATGATGCAGCCTAGGCCTCTGGCAAATATTATCACCCTGTCCATATGATGATGCCTTTGCTGCACCCCTGTCATCCCCACCATCGGTGCAGGGACATGCTCATATGGTCTGATGCACAGGGTGAACATACTAGGAAGACAATTGTAGATTACAATTGTTGAGTAGTGTTGACAGGCAGCAGACATACCATGTACTACAGTTTTAGAATGCACTTTGTACTTTTGACAGCATGTATCATGTGTAACAAAAGTAACTGCATGTTGATCTTGATGTTCTGCCTTCCTCTTTCAGGTGTAATTGCATGTGCTGGGGGATGTCAGTGTTTGCGGTTAGTGTCCCAGATGTAAATGTAGACTACTCACAGGTCAGTATGACAATACCTGCATGCACTTTGTAGCTTCCACATCACAGTTATAATCTCCCAAGTTTCAAACATGTTTACTGATCTAATGATCCAAGAGCATGATAGCTGTGTAGTAAGCTACTGTGGCCAGAGCCGTCACATCCATTGTGGGTGACATCACAAGTATAGTTACCTGGAGCAGGGAAGAGGTAAAAGAGTGGTTTAGCAGATGACAAGGGTAAAGGTGGCTTCTCATTGGGAAGCAATAATACCCACTCCCATGACAGGATGCATACACATACACACATTCAGGGATTCACAGACACAGTAACACACCCACAGACTCAGGGATTCACAGATACAGTAACACACACACTCTGACACACACACAGAGTTGCCAGTGATGGAATGAGAACCCCTGCCTATGTGTAAATCATCATTATAGTACTATGCAATTACAAGACGCGCCCCAGAGATTACACATGTATAGGTAGTCAGAATGGCCTAAGATCGAGGACATCAACAGGGATACTAGATTGCGGTAAATGTATGAGGGGAGGGGGTTCATCAGTAGGCTATGTAACAACAAGCCTCACCACAGGGCATACATGTTTACAGGCGGTCAGAATGCCCTTCTAAGATTGATGACATCAACAGGGATACTATATTGCATTGAGTGGATGGGGGGAGGGGGTCTTATCATTTCACTATGGTAAAATACAGCCTCACTCCAGGGACCGGACAGCCATACATGCACACACACACACACACACACACACACACACACACACACACACACACACACACACACACACACACACACACACACACTGTGGCATTCACAAAGATATGCACTTATGTCACACACATACAGACACTTGACATGTATGAGATTCAAACACCTGCCTATGTCTTGCTTTCTACACTTCACTCTGTACAGATGTCTATAATAGTATACAGAAGAGTGAAAAACATTTGGGATGTATTTCCCACCATACGTGACATATATGGACACACACCCACACGTGCCAGGACTATGAATCAAAAACCTGCCTATCTCATGATAGGTATTACAGAGTGACAGCACTATCGCATGGGCTACAAAGCGTACTGACTCTTTCCTTTGCCAACGGTTATTGTAGGAATGGTTGTAACACACCTTTCAGCTGTCCTCAGTAATCATTCATCTGCAAAGTAGCCCCACCACTTAGTAGTTATGTCCAAACATCTGTTCATACTTAAAGTACAGCTTACTGTACTTTCAGCATATCACCATATACAGTTAGCAATGTTGAGGCTGCATTGCAACTGCATGATATACTAAGACAATAGTTACCTTCAAACATCAGACACTGCGCACGCATGGAATCTAAACACACATCAATACAGGTACACATATGCAGTCTCCATCAGTAAGTGGACTAGCAGGTCAAGAGGATACATTCCACACCTTCTCCACACCATGTGTGAAACCTAGCTGAGCATTACACCATAATGGATGTTGTATTCATGTACTGGTAGGACACACAACCACTTTCACTGAGTAGCCAAGTGTACATTTATGCCAACAGCACATCATCAAGAGACACACACATATTCCATGTCATGATCCCACAAACTGTTAGTTCACAGTTCCACTGTGAAGCCAGGGCACTGTAATGATCAACAGTGAGCACATCATATTTGGCACACACACATCATATTTGCCACACACACCTCATGATCACTGGAAGAGTGCCAGCAATGTGCTCTGTTTGAGCTAGGCATTACACTTATTCAAGCATGTGCAAGGTCTGTGGCTTGTAAACATCTCACACCAGCACATTCTGGCTATTGTGGTAATAAGGTTAATGTCCAGACAGCACACAGCATGCATGGCTTGCAATTGTTGACATGGGGTATATGTAGGAGCTGTGGGCACACATGGCTGTACATGTCATGGACATATCACCTGTAACTACAAAGGAACATACAGAGCATAGCTGTATTTCTCTGAGTCTGTCAATACAGGCTATGTGTGTAGGTCATATGATTCTGTTATTTGTGTATGTTTGTAGGCATTGCATTTGGTGGACATGTCTAATTACATACATGCCACATGGGTTGTATGATATGATAGGTGTCACCGGACAACTATATATATATATATATATATATATATATATATATATATATATATATATATATATATATATACACACACACACACACACACACTTTGGCATTCACAAAGATATACACCTATGTCACACACATACAGACACTGGCACGTGTGAGATTCAAACATCTACCTATGTCTTGCTTTCTACACTTCACTCTGTACAGATGTCTATAATTGTATACAGGAGAGTGGAAAACATTTGGGATGTATTTCCCACCATACGTGACATATATGGACACACATCCACACGTGCCAGAACTGTGAATCAAAAACCTGCCTATCTCATGATAGGTATTACAGAGTGACAGCACTATTGCATGGGCTACAAAGTGTACTGACTCTTTCCTTTGCCAACTGTGCTGATATATGCACAATATATGCAGAGGGGAGGTGTTACTGTTCCAGGTGTCAAGAGGTTTGTTTTCAGTGTCACCCTTACTGCATTCTACGGTGTGTCTTTCCCTTCAATTAACAAAACCATAGCTTAGCAGTTATACAGGTTATTGTAGGAATGGTTGTAACACACCTGTCAGCTGTCCTCAGTAATCATTCATCTGCAAAGTATCCCCACCACTTAGTAGTTATGTCCAAACATCTGTTCATACTTAAAGTACAGCTTACTGTACTTTCAGCATATCACCATATACAGTTGGCAATGTTGAGGCTGCATTGCAACTGCATGATATACTAAGACAACAGTTACCTTCAAACATCAGACACTGCACACGCATGGAATCTAAACACACATCAATACATGTACACATATGCAGTCTCCATCAGTAAGTGGACTAGCAGGTCAAGAGGATAAATTCCACACCTTCTCCACACCATGTGTGAAACCTAGCTGAGCATTACACCATAATGGATGTTGTATTCATGTACTGGTAGGACACACAACCACCTTCACTGAGTAGCCAAGTGTACATTTATGCCAACAGCACATCATCAAGAGACACACACATATTACATGTCATGATCCCACAAACTGTTAGTTCACAGTTCCACTGTGAAGCCAGGACACTGTAATGATCAACAGTGAGCACATCATATTTGGCACACACACATCATATTTGCCACACACACCTCATGATTACTGGAAGAGTGCCAGCAATGTGCTCTGTTTAAGCTAGGCATTACACTTATTCAAGCATGTGCAAGGTCTGTGGCTTGTAAACATCTCACACCAGCACATTCTGGCTATTGTGGTAATAAGGTTAATGTCCAGACAGCACACAGCATGCATGGCTTGCAATTGTTGACATGGGGTATGTGTAGGAGCTGTGGCCACACATGGCTGTACATGTCATGGACATATCACCTGTAACTACTCAGGAACATACAGAGCATAGCTGTATTTCCCTGAGTCTGTCAATACAGGCTATGTGTGTAGGTCCTATGATTCTGTTATTTGTGTATGTTTGTAGGCATTGCATTTGGTGGACATGTCTAATGACATACATGCCACATGGGTTGTATGATATGATAGGTTTCATGGGTGACCAGTAGAGAGGGAATATTACCTCTGTCAACATAGATATCAGACCTTATGTACTGTTACCATTCAACAGCCATGGACCTATCTTCCATGTGCATGTGTGTAATGATTGTAGCCACCTGTATGTACAAAGGACAACAACAGCTATGGTATTTTCATTTATGTTGTATGAGTGTGGGATGTACATATCCAGGGCAGGTACATCTAGGTCATATCCAACCATGAGGGTGTGTTTACTGGTGTACAGCAACAATCAACTGTGTTAATGCTGACAACATCTGAGGGCTCTGGTATGTGTACAACTGACCTGGTTACAAACAGTGGTATTATTGCATTGCATAACACATTATGCAACTGTGTCAGTACATGGGTACTTTGCACAGTTGATGTAGGGCTAGGTACAGTCCACCAGTTGAAGGTTATTTGGTGTTCTACCATACTATTTCATACCACATGTATGGATGTGTGTTGGTAGTCTGAGGACATGGTGGTGGATGTATATGAAGATACAACCTAGAATGCAGCTTTTGCCACTGTCACCTGTACCTGACTCATCTGTGATGAATTATGTTGGAATAGTGGTCTTTACTTGTGAGTAGCCTTTATGAATATGTGGATACCACCACCTGGAGTGGTCCATACCAGTGTTGTGGCCCACATGTCTGGATCTGAGTTATATGGTGGCAGTGCTATTGTGCACTACAGAGCCTTCAGCCAGGTGTTACTCACTGCACAGATGTCAGTATTCCTCATTGTAGGTTCTACATTGAGCAAATGGATTACGAAAGCCACAACTCTAGCACTGGTTAGCATAAGCATCCAATGCAATTGTCTTGTAGGTGTCAGAGTGTTACTTCTCTGTTTAGGACTTTTGTCTTGGAATGCCACTATATGAGTAAATGTGACCTAGGTATTATCCACACTCTCTTGAATCATGGATGCATGTGCTCTGTGATAAGGGCTTGTCTTCTTTCAGTCATGACATCCCGGAATGACAGACACTGGACAACACCATAATTACAGCAGGACATTGGCTCATTGTTTTGGTCAAGCAGTTGCCACTTGTACCATGACATCATTGTGAGTGGCAATATTGTGCTTGGTATCAAATGCTACATCTAAGGTGACGGACAGCAGCAGATGTGCAAGTGACCAATGTCAGATATGCTTAGTGGAGCGGTCCTGCTAATAATGACAACTACTAACACAGCTGGGAGAGGTCATCTTGACACCTGTACCTCAGTACTTTTAGACAATGGGGCACAGATATTATGCTTGCACATGCCACTGTTCCAAGTATAATGCCACTGTCCACAGCCTGATATCAATGTAGGCCTTGCAGGGCAGCAATGTGTGTGGCACATACTGTAGTTAGCATCCACCTATGTGTCCCAGTTAACCTATTGTCTGTCACTTCCGCACATGCATGATTGTGTATACTTCACATATATATGGCAGTACTTCATGTACATGTATGCATGTGTATCACACAGTACAGACGCAGATATATCATTTACGGGCCACATACAGGTATCTGGTAGTAAACCTGTATGATGTGCATATATACTGACAGTTAAGATGTACATAGCTGTAACCCTGTGTGTTTACAATAGGAGTCCATTACAATGTGTTCTGTATTATTTATTTTATTTTTTTATTTTACATTTGTTGACCGGGCTAGTCTAACTGGACAAATATCCGTTTTCAGTAGAGGCCAGGGGAGAAAAGCTCCAATTACAAGAAGTAAACAATCATTAACATTAAAAATATTTAGCAAAATACCATAAGTTCAAGGGTGGACTTATACAAAATTAATGGAAATAAAAATCAAGCAGAACAATTTTTCAGAAAATAGTTGGTTAATAATAGAATTACAAGGTAAGCAACATTCAGCAGTTAGATACAAAAAAAAATTTAAGATGTGATAACATGGTGGAGAGAAGAAGAAAAATGTTAGTGACATTCTCAAAGATAATACTGTCAAAAGTTAAAAAAAAAAGTCTTTTAGAGGGACAGTTGGGCAAGGTGGGGAAGTTGGGAGTAGTAGAGAAGTAATTTCAGTCAGGATTAGCACAAGGACACAGCCATTGAGTTTTAAGATGTTCTTTGATATGTCTTTTGAAAAGGGATGTAGAGTCAAGGTTTGTTATTTCCTGAGGTAGTTGATTCCAGATCTTCCCGACAGAATTTGAAAATAATGAGTCCCCAGCTTTATTCTTTGATTTGGTTAAGGCTACAAGGAGTTTATTAGCTGAGCGTAGTGTGGCTAGGTTTTTATAAGGTGAAATCAGTTTTGTAAGGCTAGGGGTAGCATCAGGATAGTAAAGGGTTTTATGAATGATAATTAGTTGTTGATAGAGTAAGTGGTTGTTGAGTTCTAACCAATCTAGTTGCTTGAGGTTAAGACAATGGTGGGTTCTAAAAGGGGTAGCAGTAATGAATCTAGCAATACTATTGTAACAGGTAGAAAGTTTGGTGATGTTATTTTTAGACAAGTTTGTACATCTAAGTGTATGAGCATGCACACTGTGGCCTTCTGTGGTTTGAATCGGAGTGCATCCCAAAGAGCCCTGTGCTACTAAGTGTATGAGCGTACCCACTGCCACCTTGTGCAATTTGAGTCAGTGCATCCAAACAAGCCCTTTGTTTCTAAGTGTATGAGCATGCCCAGTATAACCTTGTGTAGTTGTAGTCATAGTGCATCCCAAACGGCCTTGTGCTACTAAGTGTATGAGCATGCCCACTGTGACCTTGTACAATTGGAGTCAATGCATCCAAACAAGTCTTGTGATTCTATGTGTATGAGCATGACCACTGTAACCCTGTATAGTGATAGTAGTTGTCCATTCCACAGATGGACATACGCTAGTTCAGGGCTTGTTGTGCTACAACTATACCTCTCAGGCCTACCTATGTCTTACCTGCAGATGATGTGTCTTGTTTGTGCATACAGGTTGTAATGGACTCCTACTTTAAACACACAGGTTTACAGCTATGTACATCTTAACTGTCAGTATCCCTGTTGATGTTCTCAATCTTAGAAGGGCATTCTGACTGCCTTGAAATGTGTAATCTCTGTGTCGCATCTTGTAACTGTGTAGTAATGTAATAGTGATCTGTAGATAGATAGGAGTTCTGATCCCACCACTGGCAACTGTGTGTGTGTGTGTGTGTGTCAGTAAATGCCTGAGTGTGTGTGTCAGCAAATGTCAGTAAATGCCTGAGTGTGTGTGTCAGCAAATGGCTGAGTGTTGTTGTTTGTAATTGTGTCTGCATCCTGTCATGACAGTCGGTTTTACTGTTTTCTAAAGAGAAACCACCTTTTGCACTGGCCTTTATCCTTATCATCTGCTAAACCACCCTTTTCCCCCCTTCCCACTGCAAGTAATCAGTCATGTGACATCACCCAGCTCAGAAGCAGAATCAGAGTAAGTGTAATTGTATGGTTTCTGTGGCACATACCCCTACTGCATACCACTCTACTAGTTACCTTTACATAGGCAAGACTTGTAAGCACAATACTGGCAAGTGTGTGTGTTTGTGTGTGTGTGACTACCCTGTAGCCAGGCATACACATGTGTTATGACTTTTAACATGCTGCACACCATGGTAGTCATCTGTGGTGAGTGGAGTCTACAAATTATTATATAGCTAGGAATAGAAAAAAATAGACAGTCAAGAATGACTACTGTTGGGTATGTTATTTTCCTGTGCCACTGTTGAGCAGTGACACAGATGTGGTCCCCGGGGTGTATGTCCATACCCATTATTCCCCCACCCAAACTCCAAAATCCCCAGAGTATATTTCCTTAGCCATCATTTCCCACACCAAACTCCAAATACACAACAACCATCCCTTCTCTGGTGAACTGATTAAGATTTAAATGTTATAAAACAAGAGTTGCCTCTGTTTTGTGTACACATCAATTCCTTTGGTACCCTTTTGTGTCACAAAGGGTGTTCAGACATGTTTATATATATATGGCTATAGCTGTGTCTGTGTATATGCATATATATAAATATAAATATATATATATATATATATATATATATATATATATATATATATATATATGTGTGTGTGTGTGTGTGTGTGTGTGTGTGTGTGTGTGTGTGTGTGTGTATACACATCCCGTAAGTGCATATATGTATTTAGTATTTAGTTATAACAGTTGTACATGTGTAGACTTGTCTATGTTGTTTCACAGACTACAGTACATTCAAGGGTACTGTACATATGTACACAAAGTGACTGTCCCATTCATTTTCAGTACTATGGAATACCTGTAGCAAAATGCGTATTATAAAAACCATGAAACATGTATACAATGAAGATGGCTCACTGGTAAGTCCAGTGAACTTGGTGTGCATGGTCCAGGTTCAAGACCTACAAGGGTTTATTGAAAATGTCATTTAGGACTGAATAAGACACTTTTATGTGGGTGTAAATGTGTTTTTGTGACAGTAAGCAGCGGGTACACGCATGTAAAAGACATGTACAACTCGCAGTACACTTGAAATGCCCATCTTTGGCAATCCTGCTGATGTCACCCACCTAGAAATACACCTCTGGGACTTCTGTAACCCAATAATCTCTGTAGTGTGTCCTGTAACTGCATAATGCTGTAGTGTGATAAATTAATTTGGTAGGTGTTCTAATCCCAGACTTGCCAACTGTGTGTGTCTGTCTGTCTGAGAAGGGAACAATGCTTTTTAGAGTATGCACACTCCTTACAATTCACATACTCAACTTTGGCAAGGGTGCTGATGTTACCCACCTAGAAATACACCTCTGGGAGTTATGTAATCTAGTAATTTCTGTAGCGTGTCCTGTAACTGCATAATGCTGTAGTGTAATAAACTAGTTTGGTAGGTGTTCTAATCTCAGACTTGCCAACTGTGTGTGTGCATCTATGCCTGAGAAGGGGACAATGCTTTTTAGAGTATGCACACTCCTTACAATTCACATACTCAACTTTGGCAAGGGTGCTGATGTCACCCACCTAGAAATACACCTCTGGGACTGCTGTAACCCAGTAATCTCTGTAGTGCTTTCTGTAACTGTGTAATGCTGTAGTGTGATAAACTAGCTTAGTAAGTGTTTTCATCCCAGACTTGTCAAATGTGTGTGTGTGTGTGTTTGTGTGTGTGTGTGTGTGTGTGTGTGTGTGTGTGTGTGTGTGTGTGTGTGTGTGTGTCTATCTCTGTCTGCCTAAGAAGGGAACAATGCCTTTTAGAGTAGGCACACTCCTTACAATTCACCTACTCTACTTTGGTAAGGGTGCTGATGTCACCCACCTAGAAATACACCTCTGGGACTGCTGTAGCCCAGTAATCTCTGTAGCAAGTCAGGTAACTGCATACTGCTGGAGTGTGATTTAGAACTGTGGTAGGGTTCCATCCACAACCATGGCAGTTATGTATGTTTTCTGTGTGTTTCAATATCTGTGTAGGGAGGAATGCATTATAGCCTACTCACTCGCAGGACATTTACAATGCCCTACGTTGGTGATCCTGCTGATGTCATTCCTTGTCAAATGCACCTCTGGGGAACAAGTTCCCTAGTAATCCCTGGGGTGCGTCCTATAACATCTCTTTGCAGTAGTGTGATATAGATCTTGGTCATGGGTTCTATAACAACACATGCCAGTTGTGGATGTGCTGTGTGTGTCTCACTGTCTATATTGTGAGCAATGCATTTTGGGCTACTCACTTGCAGGAAATTTGAAATTCCCTACTTTGGTAACCCTGCTGATGTCATTCCTTGTGTAATAAACCTTTGGGGATGGGGTAGCCCAGTAATCTCTGTAGCGTGTGCTATAACTGTGTAATGCTGTAGTGTGATAAACTAGTTAGGTAGGAGTTCTATTACAAGACATGGCAGGTGTGTGAGTGTGTGTGTGTGTGTGTGTGTGTGTGTGTGTGTGTGTGTGTGTGTGTGTGTGTGTGTGTGTGTGTGTGTGTGTGTTTGGCTATATTATATGTCACAATGTCCACCTCACGAGGATTACAGATTTCAATCAACCAAGAGACTGTGTTGGCAAGCCATACCCCTACATCTGGCAAAAGGCCTGGTGAACAAAGTAAACAACCCTACTATTACCCAGAATATGGTCTGAACCCATGTGTCATACACAAACACACTTGCCTAGAAAATCACACTATGTTGCTAGTACCCTGCACATTGTTGACAGATAGTAGGCATGGTGTGAATGCAGTTGGCTGCAGAGGGCATGGCACCCTGTCCACCAGTACAATAGGCACATAATTGCAGACAATGTGCCTACACTATGTTCCCCACTGGATGCCTGCAACATATGTGGTGCCATCAAATGTGATCCACAAAGGACATACAATGCCTTGCACACATGCCCTGTACGGACAGATGCCACTGACACCAGAGAATACCAGTATCATGCTATCAATGCAGGTGCAAGGTCAACTTGCTTGTCTATTAGCAGGTCCTGCCACACCAGGGCAGGATTGGCACATCTGATGATAACAGTATGTGTACACAACATGTGCCAGGCAAACCAGATACACTTAAACATGTCAGTGTACATTAATGTGGGATGTGCATATCCCAGGCAATGTCCATGTCAAGGACTATCAAACACAGACATGGCATGCATTGCAAAGCAATGGCCACACACAGTGGTAACCAGGATGACAGGAGAGTTAATACAATACCAATCTGTGTGGGACATTGCAGACACTACAACCCTGAACTACACTGCAGACTATTGTCAGGTGGCCTGATGCCAAGGATTACCCCTCACCCAGCCTTGTACAGCCATCTTGCACAGCCAACCACTACACACCCATGAAGCAATACACACATGCATGTCAGTACTGGCACCTTGTGTCTGCATGTGGGGTATGAAGTTCCCAACCACAGTCACACCCAGTATAACTCCCATTGGCGTACTGACTGATGTCAGACACCTTCACATGCCCTAGCCCATAGAACCTCAGGATAACCCCTGTGGTGCATGTAATAACTGTGCATTACTGTAGTGTGGCAAACTCAGTAGTTAGGAAATGTATTTGTGAGCCTGCCAAAGTGTGCCAATGTGTCTGAGTACCTTAGAGAGTGTGGTTGTGTTGATAATGGCATCTGTTCATGTGGACAGCCATGTGTGCTACACCTAATCTATGTCTACTATATCTCTGTTGCAGATGTCGCTCACCAGCACACATATGTTCTTATAGCACACCAACTTGTCAGCTATGCAGCACATGGAGTAATTGCATGCACTTGTAATATGCTAGTCAGTTAGGGGTTTGAACTCCTGTACCGGTAGGTGTGTGACAGAAGATGCTTAGGTTTTAGTCTCCCAGCCCTTCTCTGATGTACTTTGCCTCTGTCTGTCCTTTACACACACTCTCTGGTGGATGTGGAGATGTACACCTGCTCAGCAGCAGCTTGTGTTTTGTAAGTGATGGTCATGATCAGGTGATGGCCTCTGCACCTATTGCAGTCCTCCTCTAGCTTATTGCATGTGGAACAGCTGTGGTAACATTCCCATAGCCAATTGCATGGAAACACAGTACAATATCTAGGAACATCATGTTGGTGTTTGCCCATGACAGTCGCTGTGAGTGGAACCTGGATCTGGTGTTTGGTAAACAGCATCACAGAAGAAATCTGGATATTCCTCAAATGACATACACAGTGGAAAATAGCCTAAAGACAGGAGGGTGATGTGCCAGACATGACTACAGCATGTAAGTGTAGCTATGCTTCATTCGGACTGCTGCCAATTTAACAAGTTGTGTATGGTAATGGCTAGTCTGCATGTTTAAACTAACTGACAAGACAGTGCTCTGTTTGTGAGGAAACCCCCATCTGCGGGGTCATCTGTGGACTGGTCAGTGTGTGGAACCATTTGTTCCTTATGTTACTTACAGAACACACATCTGTGTAGTGTGAGGATTGCGGTTCAGTACACGGTGACAGTGATGAGAGTTACTGCTATCGCGTCCTTGATTGGACATACGTCACATGAAACAGTGGTATGACAGTCACTGTCTGAGGTTATCACAGTGACATGCCAATAGTGGGCCACTGTTAATAGCTGCAGTCACAAGTCATCTACGCTTTGGACATATGTCATACAGTGTATATATGCATGTGTTGTGCTCCCTCTGCAAATGTATGACATCTGTTGTCTTGTGTTGATGGTAATATCTATGCATGCTGTTATAAGTAATCCTGAATGCTGTTGACTATTACTAAGCCTTATTTGTGTTAAAACTGCAACACCATAGGCTGTATGGGATTGGATGTCCCGGTGGAACCACCTGTCCCACTTCAGCTGGCTATGGCACCGGGCACCAGCACATCTGGGGCCCAGCCTTGGACCTCCACCTCTGTTGGCTCTGCACCACCTTCTGGTGGAACCGCCACTGAGGATGGAGCTTGCCCCCCCCCCCGGGAACAGGTCCATGCAGGAACTTGTCAGCCATAGTACAGTCCAGGCTGTAGTGCATAGTGGACTCATTAAGGGGTTTCAAGACCAGCTATGCCAGCTCGAGGGCAGAGTGTCACATTTAGAGGGTGAGCCTGCCCCTCTTATACAGCCCCCAGCACAGCCACCTTTGTGGCTGTGAAGGTGCAGTGGTGGCTGCCCATGGGTGGGGACGTCTGCCCCACTGTTTCCATTTGGGGGCTCATGGGCTTGTGAATGCCAAACACATCTCCCTGACCAAGGTGTATACCCCCACATGTGGAATATACCACCCCTGTATGCTGTCTTGTCTGTCATCCTTCCCAACCTTTCCTCTATGAGCATACCTACTCTCCTTCCCCAACATCCCACTCTCACCTTACGAACACGGAAACAAAAGGCCAATCTGTTCGCAGAACAACTTTTGCTCTATACATAGCTGTCCATTTCACACACGTGCCCACTGGACACATGTAACCTTTTTAATTTGCATCACAACATACTACTGTTGTCCTCACCCCTCTCTCAGGCACACGATCCTGGTATGCACATGACTCCTAAAGGTTCCAGGTACACGTGATGCAGATGACCCCATTGTACACACAACACTACCGGTCCCTCTATGGTTATCCCATTTAACTTTTTAATGATGATGACACCTTGCAAGAGTACTGTTCTCACATAATGATTGGACATGAACTGTTTTGTTAATGTAAATTAAATGCTCAAAGTAATGTATTTGGGCAATATACAACTGTTTGCATGTATTAAAGACACGTCTTGTCTGAGGGAGTCTTGATATTACATAGAACAACACCATTACATAATACAGGAGTTGCTGGTGTTTTCCTTTTCATTCTTTTTTACTGCTTTATTGTCACATGGAATGTTCTTAGGTTCATAGGGTCATAGGTTCATACTAGGCTATCTGCCCTAGGGCATTTATAAGCCTAGCCAGAATGTGTTTGGCTTTCGCCACCCGTTTTAAATTTATTTTGCTATGCCCTTTTTCGAGGTTAGTATACTGTGCCTCTGTCTAACAGTGACACAGAAGTGATACCCGGGGTAAACCTACGATCTCCCATCCACTCATCAAGATTCATCTTGAAGAGAGTCAATGAGGGACTCTGCCTAACCTAGACTGGGATTTTATTCCAGAGTGAAGGGAACCTCTGGGTTATGAATCTGTCCCTCCAGCATGTCCTATTTCTTTCAGTGCTGAGGTTCAAGTCTCTCGAGCGCATAGCTCGATGGGATTTGGATTTTCTGAGGTGCAGCATGTCCATTAATTCTGGGTTGGACATGGCTTTATACATCAGGCACAGATCACCTCTGAACAGGTGGTATGCCACTGAGTAGAGCTGGAGTTTCTTTAACCGGGCAGCATATGGCATCTGTTTGAGCCCTTTGATCCTCTTGGTGAGGTACTTTTGGGGTCTTTCCAGTTGCTGCAGGTGTCTGGTAAGGTACATCCCAAAGGGGCATTGTACTCAATTATGGGCCTGATGAGGGATGAGTAAAGAGGCACGATGACCTCCCCTGATCTAGATGTGAATCCCTTCATGATTAGGTGGGCTATATAAAATGTTTTTCTAACCACTTTGGCCACGTGGTTGTCAAATGAGAGATTGCTATCAACTTGGGTCCCCAGGTCCCTAATTACTTCTTCTGTACTTAATGGATTACTACCTATGTGGTAATTTGTGGGCACTTTGTTTTTGCCAAAGGGGATGACTATACACTTTTTGGCATTTAGCTTGAGGCCATGGCTCTGGCACCAGTTGTCTGTTTCCATGAGGCCCTTTTGGAGGATGCTTGTGTTGGCTGGAGAGTCGATTATTGCGCCCAGTTTGCAGTCATCTGCGAACTTGGTCAGCCACAGTCCTTCCATGTTGGCCTGTACCTCCGAGAAATATATACCGAACAAGAGAGGTCCCAGGACTGAGCCTTGTGGGACACCACCTGTAACTGGTTTGGAGTCTGACATGGCTCCAGCAATTCTAACTATGTGGGTTCTGTCCTTGAGCCAGTTTGCAATCCATCTAGTGACATAGGGGTTTATATTTAAGCTGGAGAGCTTATCTATAATGCCCGAGTGGGGTATTGTATCAAAGGCTTTTGCGAGGTCCAGGTAGGCTGTGTGGACCACCTTCCCCTCGTCAATGGCCTTGGTGACTGTTTCAAAGAAATCAACCAGGTTTAAGAGGTAGGATCTGCTCTTAACAAAGCCGAACTGGGTAGGATCCAGTGTCTGTAGGTCCCCAATATCTTTATTTATGAGGTCCATGATGATCCTTTCCATAGCTTTGCAGACCAAGCTAGTCAGGCTTATGGGCGATAGTGTCCAGGATCTGTTGAGGCACCACCTTTATGGAGAGGGACCACTGTTGCTGTACGCCACTCTTTGGGCACATATCCTGTAGTAAGGCTGAGATTGAACAGTAGTTTTATGTTTGGGTTTAGCTCTTCTTGGAGTTCATGTAGGACGCAGCCCGGGACACCGTCTGGTCCCATTGATGCTGTGTTTTTTGCTTTGGAGAGGCGGCTCTTACCTGAGCATCTGAGATGTCAGGGGCAGCACTCTGCTGGGATAGATATTTGCCCTTTGGTGGGAGGGGGTTTGCGCTGAACCTGTCAGCTAGGATGTTGGCAATGTCTGTGGGTTCAGTGTATTTTTTGTCATTTTGGACTAATTCTGAGCATATCTGGGAATTACCACCCAGGTTCCTAACATAACTAAAGAAAGCCTTGTGATTATCCTTAGTGTCCTGTGCAATTTTTCTCTCGAAGCTGGCCTTAGACAATTTTATGAGTGCCCATAGTTTTTTGCTAATACTGATCAGTGTTGCCTTCCCTTTTTGGGATTTTGCTCTATCATTTAGTAGCTTCCTCCTTCTATTGTATAGTTTGTTTATGGCTGGGGTCCACCAGACAGGATTGGGTCTTGGTTTTATTTGGGATCGCATGATATATATATATATATATATATATATATATATATATATATATATATATATATGTATGTATATATATCTGGACATAAACCCACACATACATCTACATAATGGAATACATTTCATATACTGTTGAATGACTGTGCTGGATGCTATGTTTGTGATAACATCCGATGTCTGTATATCTGCCATGGCTTAATGGTAAATCACATTGGCTGTGGTGTGCAGGGTCCTGATTTTGAGCCTTGTAGTGCCCATTTATTTTGTTGCTGGGCAGAACAAGGGCTGTTGGATACAGAGTGATTAAGGCACTTTTAAGCAGTTGTGAGTGGGTGTGCGTGGGTTTGCACGACGGTAAACAGTGGTTACTTTTGGTTACAGTTCCTTACACTCAGTTACCATCTTGATTGCTTAACCTATGTAGGCAGTGCTTACCCCGCGCAAACAGGCTGTAACCTGCTCACTGCTGCTTAAAAGTGCTTTCTCCTGCTTACCCCTGCACTAATTTCTTTAAAAGAAATGAAAAAAGGGGTGATAGGAAAGTGGTCAAAAAGGGGTACAAAGAGGGAAAGACAGTAGGCAAGGTAGCTAGGGATGTGCAGGAAGGGTGTAGGGAAGGTCCATAGCTGTCCATTTCTTCTACAGCAATGGCTGTGCATATGCAATAATTTTGGTGGTACATTTGGACACTCACAACCCTGATAGAGGAGTGAGGACAACAATCGTATGTTGTGATGCCAATTAGAAACATTTACATGTGTCCAGTGGACACGTGTGCAAAATGGACAGCCTCTCCAATCTATACAAACCTAACTAAAAGTAACCTCAACAAACTAGCAACAGCTTACCATAACATAGCCAGATTTGCAACAGGAGCCTCATTCCGTACCCACCATTGCTCTAATCTCAAACAGCTAGGCTGGCTAGAACTACAAAATCATATACGACTTCTGCAACTGACCATTACCCACAAAATCTTTCATCAGCCCACTAATACCACTATACTCTGCTCCCTTATTACCCCATAGAAAAACATCTCTTACCTATGCTCTGCTACCAAACTACTAGCTGCCTC
Organism: Protopterus annectens; assembly: GCF_019279795.1. Classification (NCBI taxonomy): domain Eukaryota; kingdom Metazoa; phylum Chordata; order Ceratodontiformes; family Protopteridae; genus Protopterus; species Protopterus annectens. Next base: position 1,939,402,530 of record NC_056739.1, on the reverse strand, counting down.
CAACAAATCCAACAACAAAGCTGGGGATAGTCTGTTCTCCAACTGTACTGCACCCATCTGGAACAAGCCTCCAAGTGAACTTATGTCTATTACCTCTTTACCTACTTTCAAGAAGCATATAAAATCATGGCTTTACTCCCAGTGGCTCTGCCCTTGTTCTAACCCTGACTAATCCTTTTTTATTCCATGCCTTTTCCTTTCTCCTGCTATCTATAACAAGATATTCTCTTACTGTTTCTTTACTTCTCATCTAATCTTGGATTCTCAATACCACTATGATGGAAGGATGTTTAAAAGAAGAATCTAATGTACTTTTTCCTGTTGATGCTACTAGTACTTTTAGACTTTTATGAAAATGTTATGTACTACAGTCTGTCTTTAAATACACCCTCTGTACAACTATGTTTGTAAAATTATGTCTTACTGTGGAGCTTTTCTCCCCTGGCCTCTACTGAAAATGGACATTAATCCAGCTAGACTAGCCCGGTCAAGAAATGTAAAATAAATAAATAAATAAAATGTATGGGGCGTGCTTTTTTTGCAGGAACAGATTGCCCTTTTTTCTTTTACTTTTAGGTGAGAGTGGGATGTTGGGGAAGGAGAGTAGGTATGATCAGGAAGGATAGGTTGGGTAGGGTGACAGACAAGGCAAACAAGACATGTACAGGGACAGTATATGACACATGTGGGAGGGGGGCACCTTGGATGGGGAGGGGTGTTTGGAAGTCGCAAGCCCATGAGCCCACAAATGGATACAGTGGGACTGAGGTCTCCAGCCATGGGCAGTCACGACTGCACCTTCACAGCCCAGAAGGTGGCTCTGCTGAGGGTTGTGTAGGAGGGCCAGGCTCACCCTCTAGTTGTGCCACTCGGCCCTCAAGCTGGCATAGGCGGTCTCGAATCTCCCTGTTGAACTCCCTATGCACCACGGCCTGGACTGTACCACAGTGACAGGTTCCTGTCCGCTCCCAGGGGGGGCTGAGCCCCGTCCCCTGCGGCGGTTCCACCCAAAGGTGGTGCAGGGCCAACAGATGAGGAGGTCCCATGCTGGGCCCCAGATGTGCTGGTGCCCGGTGCCATGGCCAGCTGAGGTGGGACAGGTGGGTCCATTGGGACCGGCCTTCCCATACGAGCTATGATGTAACATGTTTAAGGTAGATATGGGTTAGTAATAGTCAACAGCATTCACGATTAATTATAACAGCATGCATAGGTATTCCCATTACCCAGGGCACCAGATATAAAATAGTTGTAGAGCAGGCAGAACACATGGGTAAACAGTGGCCATTACAACAACATGCAAGTTTCATTGTTGGCAACAGGGCACCAATATGGGAGTATTTTAACATGGCACATGCACAGTAACAGATGTGAATATTTATAAACCAATGGAACATATGTCCCAACAAAGGTTAAGAGTGTAGACATACCAAATAAGTTTGTAAATCGGTTATTTTTGCACATATGGTAGGGGTGAGAGAGAGACAGAGAGTTCAATTAACAACTAATAAATCCTTGTAATTTTCACAACATTCATAGTCACTGCAGTGGTCTGTCCCTTACATGTATTATTACACTACCCAATGGCGTTATATTGTGGAATGGTATGTTTGTAGATTAGTATGTATGGGACCTGTGTCTTACGTACAGGCTTGACAAGATGCAGGTGTAATGCAACATGTTTTGAGACTGCTGACTGCTGTCATACACTTTGGGTGAGATGCTGGGATGACAGGTATGTTTGCATATACATTCTCTGTCTATGTACAAGTCTGACTATCGGTTATATGTCATTTACAGCTGCCTACATTTCTTGGATCATCACACTAATTTGTCAGGGGAACAGGGCAAAAGGCAGGTGATGTGGGCCATTTATCAGGACATACTGGGCAGATTGGAACAGTTGAGGGGTATGAATATGCATACCACTTTCCATTTGAGCATTCTAGCATAATCTGTACAGTTGTTAAGTGTCTATATGCATACAGCTTTCTCTCTGAACATTCTAACAAACTGTGTGCAATTGTGTGGAATGATTATGCATACAACTCACTGTTGCTACTGGGATCCAAAGCCTTGCTGTGTGTGATAAAAGCATTACAGTTAAGATCACAGTACACTATGCTATCAGGCAATTGTTGTGAGGCTTTGCAATGTATTTAGTCTAATATGACTGACTTGTTTGCACTTCCAACATTGTTATACAGCACTTCATACACATTTTATCTGCATACCACAGTGTGGGTAACACTGCTTACTACAACAGTACTATTTAATAACTGCAACAGTGCAACAACATATGACTGCAGAGTAAACAGAAGCAATGCAGGGGTACACCTTTATTCACAGCATATTACACAAATTTTAATACTGGTACAACACTTTCTGAGGCTCTTATATTTATTTGTTATGACAGTACATGCAGGCAATTTACTAACCTGCCTCGTGATGCATCCTTTGCAGCCTAGCATCATAGGCTTGCTGGTTCGCAGCACGCTCATCTGCAGCTGTCAGAGAAGATCATTGATATTTAGCCATACCTATCCATAGTATACACAAGCTAGGCAATTATTAACTACGTAGTGGAAGGAGTACTTACTCAGTTCTGGGGCATTCTACATCTGCCTTGCTTCCTGGATCCACTGTTCCAGGACATCCCCATTCTGCCGCTTCAGGTCTGCATGGTGGTGCATGACCTGCTCACCAGTCCGGGGGATACCTGTGGCATTAGTGAGGTCATGGGAGAGACTGTCCCAGGCCTCCATTTTGTACTGCGAGCCCTGGTACTAGCCCTGCAGTAGTCTCCTGTCATGGTGCTTTACCAGGAGCCATACCATGAATTTGGACTCCTGGATGCCCCAGCGCTGTGCTCTAAAGTGAGTGCCTTCTCCCACTCCAGCCATTCTGCCTGCAGGGGGAAGCTGCAACCAGTTATGAGCCATATTCCCATCTCTTTGGTTTAAGTAGGTCTGGATTCCTGCACTTTGTTGTAATTGGCCAATTGCGAAAAGGCTAAGCTATGTCTTATTCTTTACAGGTTATATATGTGTCTGGTATCCGTGATTCATGTGTACATACACTGTATGGGGTCCTGGGTACTGTATATCTTTATTACAGTGACACCTCAACTCTATGTTTACTGCAGTACTCCAATTCACATATTTATGGTCTGTGGCAGGTTATAGCACATTACACTGCACATAGATTCAGTTCACATATTTGATTTGATTTCCCTGTGGTGAGGATTAGTTTGCTGCTACCTCCTTTATATGTATTGCTATCATGGCATAATGGTTAACAACTGTGATGTACAGGGTCCTGAGTTCTAGCCTTGCAGAGGCTGTTTATTTTGTTGCTGGCCAGAACATGAGCTGTTGGGTACGGAGTGATTAAGACACTTTAAAGCCGGTGTGCACGGGTTTGCGCTAAGCTAACCAATGCTAACTTCTGGTTACAGTTTCTTACACACAGTTAGCCTCTGCATTGCTTCACCAGTGTGATACTTGCATACCAGTGGCCAAACAGGCTTACACCCGCTTGCTTCCACACTTGCAAATGCACTGCATTTGGTGTTTGCATCTGACACTCACACCCCTGGGTGGAGGTGAGGACTACAATAATACCTTGTGATGCCTATTACATTGGCTTACATGCCTACAGTGGGGTGTTGCGACCATGTGTTCATAGGTGTTGTGTAGTGGGTTATGCAATGGCACATATGGTCATACCAAAATTAGCCACTATTTAAACTGGACTGTGCTGCTGTGGGACCCATATCGGGAATGGCTGCCCTTTAGGCATAAGCATGCCAGTCAACTGTACAGAATCCATGGCCTGTCCAGTGTTTGCTTCATACTATTGGTGTGTTCCTCTTGCAATCTGCACCTGTTTGGCAAATACCTGGGAAATGACACCATTAAATACAGACAAGTAATTGGGTTTAGGACCCCACATCCTTCAGCCGAGTCATGCTAATGCATACCTATTATTCTATCAGCTTTCTAAGGATGTAAGTGGAATATTTGCTTTCTGTCCCTATTTTTTCCCCCAATGGTTTATGTTCTGTCCAGTGGTTTTGCTCTTAGGAGTTGAGAGGTATGGGCGTAAGCTCTGCCCATTTCAGAATATTACTTACATCCCCAGAGTGGTCCTAATACAACTGAGCCAGCCAACACTTGCACGCCTAGGCCCATAATTGCATATCCATAGTTCTCTCACCTGCCCCTCCTCTACAGCACTCATCCTTACTGTGGGTGCAGGTAGGGTCTAACCACACCACTACATACTGCCCACTCTCCACGTGTCAGGACCCATGTCGTAAGTTGTGTCGACCCATGGGTTATCAGGCTTGCACAACCTACTGGTCCATGTACATCTACAGCCTGGTTTGATGAATCCTTACAGGGACTGACTCCAATTATCAGTAATTTTTGGGGTGACCCACAAGGGGTATTGATGTCTTTGTTTCAAGATTAGACCTGGCAGGTCTCTCCCACTGGTAGTATCCTGCCTGTGGTCTGGGAAGCAGTGGTGTGTTTACTTGTATCATGTGTTTGTATGTATCACCTGTCTAGGTGGGGGTGGTTGATGCTACGTGTTACACATTTGTTGATTGGACCCCTCACCCCTATTTGCACGGCCTGTGAACATATGTAATTTGTAACTGCTGTATCATATCCTAGCTATTTACATGTGTATATTTACACACACACACACACACACACACACACACACACACACACACACACACACATATATATATATATATATATATATATATATATATATATATATGTATTTTTTTTACACACACACACACACACACACACACACATATATATATATATATATATATATATATATACATACATTAGTATATACAGATATATCTGTATATGAATGCATACATGTATATATTTATATATTGCTGTCTATATATATCTAACAACATATGGGTGCATGGGTGTCTGCATATGTATATATCTATATGTGGGTGTGTATATGTATTCTGTCTCTGTATGTATCCATTTCTACTATGGAGAGGGAGAGGTATATCTCCATGTAGCTATGGGTAGATATGCACACACATTCCTCTACATATATACATCTACATCTGGTTATTCCATTCTCTACCATGTAGATTACACTTTGCTGCAGTGGGACTCCTAGTGGGTGTGGCTGCTCGTTGGGCAACGCCTCTGCCCAATGAACACTTTTGCTCACATCTCTGGGGCTGTCCGTATAGACCCAAATCAGCCAACACCTGCACACCTAGACCAAATAACTAGCTACCCATCGTTCCCCCACCCGCACCTCCTCTACTGCTCCTATCCTTACTCTGGGTACAGGTCGGGTCTGAACACACCATTACATGCTGCCCACTCTCCACTTCATGGGACCCATGTCGTACGTTGTCTCGACCCATGGGTCATCAGGCTTTCCCACCCTTGTATTCCAGGTATGTACACACCCCAGCCAGAATGGTCATCGTATCGGCTTCCTTTGGTTATATGTCAATTTTTGGGGTGTCCCGCAAAGGACACTTCTGTCTGTCCCAAGATTAGATTTCATGGGGGCACTCTGCCCTCCCAGTTGTATCCTGCCTGTGGTCTGGGGAGCAGTGGACTATTTACATTGTTTGTGGGTTTGTGTGTATGTTTTCTCTGTCTGGCTGGGGGGGGTCATGCTACATGTTACATGTTTCTTGCTTGGGCCCCTCACTTCCATTGGCATAACCTGTGAACATATGTCATTCTTGTGTGCTGTTTCCTATCATAGCTATATATCTGTGTATATCTACGCACACACACACACACACACACACACACACATATATATATATATATATATATATATATATATATATATATATATATATACATATATACGTATGTATATATATACGTATATATATAGATATATATATATATATATATATATATATATATATATATATATATATATAAATATATATATATATATACATATATGTCTGCAAGGCAATGCATAACCCCACGCAAACGCACTTAAACACGCTTACTGGTGCTTATATATACTTACTACTGCTTATGCTTAAACCTGTTTACTAGTGCCTTATTCATTATGACACTGACACTTCACTCCAGTTCACTTTTAATTGTTATTATGCAGGTTATACAGCAGACAGATGTCAAAATATGTTCATATACAGATTACCAATGGAAAATGGTATGTGCTGCAGTGGGATTCGGAACGGGAATGTCTGTTCGTAAGGTGGATGCTCTAACCACTACACTATTGCTGTGCTGCTTCATTTGCATATATACCCATATACCCATGGATTCTAGTTCCCCAAACACCCACCCCAACACTTCACTGACAAAGCAGTCATCCATTCTCCAGTTGGCTACACGGTGTATCCACACCACTACACATTGGCCACTCCCTACTCCTGTAGACACATCCCATGGGTTGACTCACTCCACATATCCTCAGACATCCCAAAGGTTTAGTCCACACACATTGGTGAAATGAGTGACCAATAGGACACTATTCACAATTTTTGGGTTGTCCCACCTGGGACACACATGTCTTTATTTCAGGATTAGACTCTATACTTCATTATATCATTACTCCCGTTAACATGACACTACAATAAATTAATAACTATGACTATGCGGTAATGCACATGTTACACATGAGAGCTAATAATGGAAGAGTTCAGCAAAATTATATTACAAATAGGACCAGTTTATTGATTGGCATTGCCGTAACAGGCAGATCACAGGAATGATTCCGTGTGTGAGAAAGTCCTCACATTTGATTTTTTGAGAATAGCACTGACTTCGGACAATGTACACACTTCTGCATTTTTGCAGATTATTCCCTTCCCTCTTATGCACAACCTATTATTCTATCTATTGTCGAAGTTTGTAGGGGCACTTTCATGTTCTTTATGTCTGCAAAAGGAATGAATGTGTTACAGGGACTGTACTTCTACACATAGATGTATGCATGTGTGTATGCATATATACTTATAACGAACTCACTGACCTCCATGAGGTGGTCCAATTAGAACCAGGCCATCCAACCCTGACACACCTGGATCCATAATTTCATACCCATGGTTCCTCCACCCCACCCGAGTTCGACATACACACAAACCATCCATTCTCCGGTTGCTATCACAGCCATGACACACCTCCACACATTGCCCTCTCCCCAGCATTAGGGACCCTACATGTATGTTGTCCCAACCCATGTATCATCAGACTCTCCCACCATTTAGTCCTTGAACATACCTGCCCTTGCAGTAGTATCCTGCCTGTGGTGTGAGTAGCAGTGCTTTTCTCACCCCTGCCCAGCTTGATATATTATACGCTGACAGCACTAAATAATACTGGAGTTGTTGTTGATTCCCTTCTCATTCTTTTTGTATGCTTTATTGTCACGACATTCATTCTTCATATATATATATATATATATATATATATATATATATATATATATATATATATATATATATATATATATATATATATATATATATATATATATATACATACATACACATGCACATACATCTACATAATTATATACATTTCCTATGCTGGATACTGCTTATACCCACACAAAGATACTCAGACTTGCTTAATGGTACCTATATATGTACTACTGCTTATTTGTGCTTACACCTGCTTACTAGTGCCTTATTCATTATGACACTGCCACTTTGATTGAATGACATTAGTTAAATATTTCATGCAGTATTCCAGTTCACATTTACATGTTATTATATGATGTATAAATATGTTCATATACACATTCCACATGGAAAATGATATGTGCTATAGTGGGACTCGAACCATGAATGCCTGCTTGTGAGGCAGATGCTCTAAGCACTGCACTATTGATGTTACTATTGATTCTGCATGTTTTTTTCTATTTGGATTATTTTGATGTGTAAGCTACGCTAAGCAGGGGGCAGTGATGCGCAAACATGCTGCGCTTTGCTTACACTTTCAATAATGAACCAATACAAATGTAAAATAGGGACATGGGGGAATCTAATTGTGATAGTTCTAGGGACGGGGCTCAACCTTCCGCTACGTGCTTGTGTGTATTTTATTTCAGTGTTCGTGGACACTCTTGTATGCTTGGCATACATTGCAGTATCCACGGATACTGACTTAATTGCTTACTATTAGAGGCGGGCTCTAATAGTAAGCATAGTAGATTGTGCAACTGTGGGGGCATGTTTATGCCTCCGTAGAGCACTTAAACACGCCCACTGCACTCGCACACATTTCCTGTGCATGTCAAGAGTGCGGCAGTGCGCCCTCATATATATTCATATGGCGCTGCTGCACCATCTGTAAAGAGGATGCTCGGCACAAGGCTAATACCGTCCTTGCGCCGAGCTTCATGAATCCCGGGGAATATTTCAACATTTGCCATATTAATTAAGGCTTTGCGCAGATTTTGTGCTGTATGGGTTTGAGAGGTATGCTTACTCTTACATCACATACATAAGCCTGTGTTCTTACTGTTCTATATGCCCAAGATGTGGAAACATTGCAAATTGAGGGCACAGTGTAACTATCTGTGGAGACAATTAATAAACATCCATATGCATTTCCCCACAACCAACCTCAACAACAATCAGTACAACCATGCGAACTCCTTAATTCTACAACACATACATCTAATAGAAAACAAAGGTGTAATAATGTTGCATGCTTCTACATGGGCATGGCGATAAATGTGTGCTCATAGGCTTGCATTGCCAAAGGAAAACATCCAAATATGCTCTATAAGGGACTCATACTGTTACACAGCTATGGCTTCTAAACAACATACTTCTGTTAGTGTACTAGCCTCTGATGACACTAATAAGTGATGTGCCTATGCAGGCCTCCCAAACTGGTGTTGCTTACATCCTTTGATGATGTCATCTAATTTTGTTTGTGTCTGTCTGCAGAAAGATTAGTGTGAGTACAACAATGCTTTGAAAACTGGGCATGGTGTTTGCTTTCTTTTTGTGCTTGCAAAAATATCCATGTCTAGCAGTCCTCCAACCTCCTGTCCCCCACAGGCTCTGCTGATGCCATCTACTATAAGATCACCTGCAGTCTTGTTTAGCTCAAACTCGTGCTGTAGCATGTTCCTTAAGTACTTTGTTTTTTAGTGTGAAAACCTGCATAGCAGGGATTCTAATCTCAGTGTAGTCAACTTGGTGTGTTTGTGGGTGACCTGCTGGTGGATGTTATATAAATCATTTTACTGCAGCCTGTGGTACACTGTCCTCGTGTTGTCAACAGACACTGCTGTCATCAGCTATATCAGATCATTGGATATGTATTGCTCACAACAGGCCATGGCCATACAGTGGTCTGGCAGACAGGTAGATGCTATTTCATGCAATATAAGACAGACAACAGTGACAGTCCTTTGAAGCTATGCACAAACATCATGCCATCTCTTAGCAATGGTGATGGACAGGTTGACACATGACTTCACACAGAGGTCTCCACAGACTAAGATGTTGGTGGATGATATTCTGATCAGAGAACATATTTAGGAGTCCTGGAGAGGTGGAGTTATGCTATACAAAGGAGAGTACTGAATGGCATAATGGCTAAGACAGAATATATGCCTGTGAATGAGAGGAATGATAGAGGAATGGTGAGAGTGCAGGAAGTACAGTTGGTGAAGGTGTATGATATTAAATACTTGGGAGATAAAGTTCACAGCAAAGCTGAGTGTGAAAGGTAGGTGACAAAGACAGTGCATGAATGGTGGAGTGGGTGTAGAAGAGTGTTAGGAGTGATTTGTGACAGGTGGCTACCAATAACACTGAAAGGGAAGGTCTATAAGAGTGTACTGAGAACAGCTATGTGATATGGTTTGGAGATGTTGGCCATGACAAAAATACAGGAGTCATAACAGTAGCTGAAAAGTTCCAAATGTTAGGATTTGCACTAGGTGTGCTGAGGATGGAGGTGTATGGCTTGGAGACAACACCAGAGTGGTGAGATTGCATTGCTTTGGATATGTGCTTAGGAGGGATGCTGGGTATATTTGCAGATGGCTGCTAAGGATGGAGCCGGCAGGTAAGAGGAAAAGAGGAAGCCCTAAGATAAGGTTCATGGATATGCTGACTGAGGACATGCAGGTGGTTGGTGTGACAGAACAAGATGCAGAGGAAAGGAGGAACTGGAATCAGATTATGTGCTGTGTGGACTCATGATGGTAGTAGCCAAAAGAATAAGAACATTAGGATGACATCTGTTTAAATAGAAATCACACCTTTACACTTTCTGCAAGTGTGTACAGTGGAAGTCTCTATTTGAAGGTTAGTGTTACTGGATGTAGTGCGGGCTTTAACAGTGTTTCCTTGGATTACCTGCTCTGTTGTGGTTTATGTGCAGACACCTCAACACTTTGCCCTCATATGTAAAGAAATAACAATACAATTATTTTCAAATAAACCCAAATGCTATGTTGCAGAGCAGATGCTCAACAGCTCTATCTAGCTGTCATACATTCTGTTGCATCACAAGCAGCAATTAAAACACTTACTGATTAATGACAGACCTAGCGATCTACCTTAAGAAGGAACTCAGTATGTACAATCCATAGGTTACTCCCCAGAAAATACCACCCAGATCACATAGGCCCCTCCTCTTAGCATTCTATATGCAGATAACAGGTTCAAACCTTCCATCCTCACCTATCAGTTACTCTCTGTTCCTCCTGCAAGCCTAGTTGACATGATTTTATTAACCAGTGAATATAATCCTCATGTAGATAATTATAGGGGACAAATTTACTTGCACAAATATAAGCAGACTTTGCAAAATGAAATGACTTGGAAGAAATAGTGCACCACCCCACAAGGGTCTGTAATATATCAGACCTGTTCATCCACAATATGAGTGAACAATGTAATGGCACATGTGTAGTGTCTGCACTGTTAATCCAACCATAAAACACTATGTGTAGATTTTTGGAATACCTATTGAACTCACTAAAGGAGGACACAGGTTAAAAAACATTATCCAAGGTAACTACATATTCCTATGGGATGGGATACTCAACATCCATGCTCAGGTTTCCACAAAGGACATTGACATCTGGGGTAAGTTACACCCTGATGCCTTGTCTACAAATCTACACAAATGTATACTCACAGCTGTGCCTGATATGCTCAAAGACAGATCCATTGGGAAATAAAATCCATACTGGTCTATGTTTGTCATTATTACGTTCTACAGTAAGTGACAGAAGCTGCTGTTTACAAATACAACATGTACAAAATGGTCTGGGCAGCCCACTAATCTCAGTGCGCCCTAAACAATGTGAAGCCTCATACAGCAACTATGCAAATAATTTATGATACATATCCGGGCATAACCATAAGCCTGTGTCATTTACATCTGCAAAATAAAATATATCACTCAGATGTATATGGAAGTAATTCTGGATGGTATTGCATGCACTGACCCACTGCAAATTCCAAACCTGCTAGCTGATACAGGTGACTGTAAAATGCCCTCTTTCACAACACCAAGCTTACTATATTATTGTATCATCACCTCCAAACCATGGTATCTACATAAAGCAACTTATCACTGCTCACTACAATACATGAAGCACAGAATCCATGAGACCAGATGACATTCTGGGCTGTTTTCTTCATGTGCTGTAACAGTGAGCTACTCCAGTGGGCACCATATTCATCCACAGCCTGAGTACTGTTGTTGTTCACAATGAATGGAACGCAGCGACCATTTCCCACCCACACAATGTAGGATAGGCATCATACAAATTGAATTATAGTCCTATAACTTTATTCAACATTCGCTTTAAGACAATGGAAACAATATGCATGCATCTCACCCAAAAAGGACATAGTTGACCTCCAAAAAGTAGGTCTGTCCCAGTTAGCTGTTCTTGTGGGTGGCTTGTGCCTACAAAAAGTGTAGGAAATCCAGAGTATGAGCAGAGACATATACAGCGCTGTGCAGTCATCCTATCATGCCTTGGACAGGCACTTCAACGCAATCCAACATTAGTGGGGAATATCACACCTTCTGTTAACAGGTGGGTTGCAAATTGCATCACAGACCAACAATAATGAGTCAAAGTGGGAGAACTCACTTCGAGCAGCTGACCTGTCACCTGTGTGTTAACAGATATGTCACTGCTGTCTTCCCTCTTGTTTGCCATATACATATCAAAAGGCCCAATAGAAAGCAGAGAATGTGTGACAAAACTCTTTGTGCCTGTAATGACTGCTGACAAAGCCATGGGTGTTATAAGAACTGCACAAACATGCATCACCATACCCTGTGTTAATATATGTTCCTGCTTATTTAGAAAAGAAAGAGTGCAGTATTCCCCAATTATGCATTACTACACCTTGGAACACATGTCGATTGCCAGATGTGTGCACTGTGTGAAGGAAGGCATTTAGTATCTTACAACTGAGTAGAACAGGCATTATAGCGACAGAATTTTTATCAGTCCCCTATACTCATCTGTCATCAGGCTGTTAGTGTTTATAATTCTCCCTTTGATAATTATTCTCCCACACATCTGCAGCAAGTTAACAGACATCAGACATCTCTGAGTAATAAAATATTGTAGATTCTCCAACGTCTCTTCTGTGAGCAGAATGACGTAGCTGTCAGTGTATGCAGTATCAGATTTATAGCTTTGAGCAAGAATATATAAGCATTACATGGCTGTCTTTCTGCTAAATGAGATGAATACGCTACACATCTTTAAGTCATATAGGACCACAGCCACCTTTTCCAGGGACTTCAATGTACAGTATGACATATATAGGACATGCTGGGTAAACACATACATGTCTCAAAGGTTGTCACTCATCTGCATTATGATTCCAATGTATGTCAAGCAGAGCACATCCATAAACCTGATTGAGCACAGGCTGGCAGACTTGATGTGAACATGTTATCTGCCAACGGTCACTGCTGATTTGTTGCTGGACATGGGTAGTCATTTATGTAAGAATCATGGGCATGCATTATACATGCCATTGCATATCATATTATTGGCAACAATTCCAAACACCATCAGGACAATATGCTTGTCGCAACCTATTAACCTCCAAACCCATGGTGATGTGCATTAAAAAGCAAAACATCATAGTGTATTACTGATATGAGCTTTGTCTGCAGTGCTGAGATACAGTCCAGAGCTCAGAATCCAATGGCTTGACTTTGGATGTGCATACATATTTTAGTACTGAATCATCCTGAAAAAGAAGGTTAGATATATTAATAAGACACACATTATTGACTGACTTCGCAAGCCTTACAAAATATTCAACTACAAAGTAGAATAATTATTATGCTAGCAATTGAGTAACTGGCTAACTACAATATAACTGACAGTTACAATACTCAGGTCTGAAGCACAAATATACATATAAAATACATTATTAGATGTAGGTATTCACCCTTTGCATCAGACACATACTTTTAGTATTCCTGAACCCAAAGGATAGACAAGAGAGATGTGGCACAGTCATCACTTGCACAAGGCGGTTTGTTGGGATGTGGAATTATTATGCTAGCACGTGTCTAACTGGCTAACTACAATATAACTGGCAGTTACAGTTGTCAGGAAAACAGAACAAGTGGATATATAAAATACACATGAAATGTAGGCAGTCACCCTGTGCATCAGACACATATCATTATTTTCCCTGAAGCCAAAAGATAGACAACAGGGATGAGGCACAGTCATCATTTGCACAGGGTGGTTTGTGGGGATGCAGGAGGCCTAGGCTGAAACAAATTGTTAGTGTGTGTGTGTGTGAGTCAGTAAGGTCAGCAGCCAACAAGGAACATGAAAACGTAGCATGTGTTTCAGTAGGTGCCCTCAATGTGACATTGGTGTCTGGGTGTCTCATGAACACATCCAAGCTCAGTGCGAGCCATACATGTCTGTATGTAGGACAGCTGTGAGCCATGCATGGTAGAGCTGACAGTTCGTCTTTGTCCCATCCAAGAGAATTGACACTGCCAGGAGTTGCACTGGCACCTCCATGCTCAAGGTCAGATGGTGTACTACTACCTGAGGGTGACTGATGTCTGCTGGACATCCTCTCTTCAAGAGAACAGCCAGGACCAAGACTCTATGGCCTGCTATGTCTGGGTGTGGACAGCACATTCTCTGATGGAGCAATGGATATACTGCCACTACAGGAGCTTGATGGGGCACTACTCCATTGGCTTTTAGCAAATATAATTGTTGACCTACGCCCATGAAGTCAACATTCCCCTCCCAGCAGACATTCCAGCACAGACAATGTGATTTCCATGACAGATGCTCAGCATTCCCTCATGGCCACATCCTGTTCATATTTGTCATTGAAACAATCCAATGCATCAACTACATGGTAGAGACAGTCACAGATGTCAGACTGTGCTGCATCTAAAACCCTGAGCATTCTCCTGCAGTGATGTTCTGAACATCTCTGTGCCTCCAGTACAGCCCTAAACATAGATCGAGTGACACATGAAGACACACCTGCCCCACATGGTGGAGGGACAGCAGGCCTCTAATGAGCACTCCTATCAATCCGCCTGTGTGGCAACTCACCAACAGTTTGGCTATGGACAGTGTCAATAGGCACTGAAGCCATGGTAATCACGCTTCCTCTGATCTATGCCCTCATCTTCCAACTGTCCAATATGTGTGGCCTCAGTGGATTGGGTATTTGTAGGCATATTGGCTGTATCTAGGGATCTAGAGCGTGGGTGCTGGATGTCAACTTTTGTGTGAGATTCAACATCTGTGAGTCCCAACTGTGCCTCACTTTGGCCACCATCATCATCAAACTCTGATGAGACACTGGCATGAGGTTGCACAGGGGACACAGGACTACTGCCATGTTCACCTGTGATTAAAAAAAAAAAAAAAAAAAAACATCACAACATTAACACCTGCACTACTATGCTGAAATTTACACTGCTGTCACTATTACAGACATTTAAACCTGTCAACCACTTACAGTAAGAGATGTGGACAAAGCCATAAATTGTGGTTGTACAAAGACTAAAGAATATGATCAAATGTTACCTAAAATGCTCCTCAAAACATGTACAGCTAATGGAGTAACAGATTTTGCTTCACCATGACATATCTGAAGGGTATGCAGTTTGAATGTGGTATCTATGTCATATAATTTAATGTTTGCTCTCATTACTGACTTCACAGTAATCTGACATACAATTACTATGATCTGAAATACAGGCTCACAAGATGATTACCAAACCCTGACATTCAGAAAAAAAAAACTGTGCAGTGGACAGGTATGCAAACAGTACTTAAATATGGGTCAATATTAGAACATTGACTTTTTAAAACGTCGAATGTTTTAATATCGACCCCTATTCAGTGAACGCTGACAACATCGAACATGCAGAACAGCGAATTTTTTTCCAAGGGAAAAAACTCACTGTTCCAACAAACATACACACAACACAAACACACCAAACAAACAGCAATCCACACACATACACCTACAATCCTACATCTAACCCTACACTAAACTGTACACACACCACTAGCTATCCACTTACCTTAACCCAAACCCTAACCCTAAGGTCTGTCGTTATTGCACACTCACCTCACCCGTGCCCTAACCCTAACTGACCTACCCTGCCCTAACCCTCACGTCCACACAATCACACACTTACCTGACCTGCGCCCTAACCCTAACTCACCTACCCTGTGCCCTAACCCTCACGTCCACACAATCGCACAATTACCTGATCCTGAACCGTAACTTTCCACCACAGTGCTGAACATAGCAAAGCCACAGTAGCGACCAACCGAATTCCTTCCCTAGGAAGAAATTTGGTGTTCCGCAGCTTCGTTATTTTCAGCGTTTGCTGAATAGGGGTCGATATTAGAACATTCGAAGTTGTGAAACTTTGATGTTCTAATATAGACCCCTTAAATACATACAGCAGGCCTGAGAGGAAAGTATAGCAGATATGTTGGAATATATTTATGTGTGTGTGTGATATATGAATGTGTGATATATGAGTGTGTGTGAGTACAGTACAGAAAAACATAGTTCACTTAGTTACTGCTGCAGCCCTTGCATGTTGACTCCCTGACAGTCCTAGGAAAAGTAAAGGATGACAAAATGTCAACTGCACCACACATTTAACTATACAACAAGGCTTAATATATTTTACTTATATATATATATATATATATATATATATATATATATATATATATATATATATATATATATATATACACTCAAATAAATGTTACCAGGAATGTGGCTAACATTCTTTACATGAGCATAAATCTGCAGTTATCTGAAATACCCCAAAACAATACATATACAGCTTAACACAACTATATACACTTATGACAGAATGCAGAAATATTTTAATGATGATGTAACAAAGCATTCCTGGCAGTCCCATATGTGATGCAGAAGTGGCACCCATATCCATTACATATTGGCACAAAGATGACTGGGAGCTGTCCTGTGTGGAGATGTGTGCCAGGAATCTCTGTGTGGCAGTTAAAGGACCTGAACACTGCAGCTATCTCACTTACACCCCACAAATAAAGCAACCTGCCATGCATTAAAACTATTTACAGTATTACAGATTGACTGCAAACTTATTCTGCTGATGATCTAACACAGCTTATCTGGACGGTCATCTTGAGTAGCAGGATCGGCACCACCATCAAGGGCACATTGGCTGTTGGACTGCTGGGAGCTTTCCTGAGTGGCAATATTTGCCAGGAAATCTTCAGTGGTGTTGAAGGGTTCTTCTGCTGCAGGCCCACCACCGGTGACCTCATGATTACGTGCCACTTCAGCTGCACACCTCCTCGCTGCATGGATCATGTCAGTAGCTCTGTGATGCATCTGCTCATACATGCCACTCTGTCTGCCCACCCTGTTGATATTTTGAACAAGGTCATCCTAGAGATCTGCATGCTTGGGCATTTTTGCTCTCCCTCTTGACAGCAGGACCCCATGGTGTTGTCTGAGTGCATCTAGAATCAGCTCATTTTTGGCCTCAGAAAATGGTGGTCTCCATCTCGGGGGCATATCATTTACTGAAAGACAAAATAATGATAACACATATAAGGATCACATAAATACAAATTGTTATACAGATTATGCAGTAAAATAAGGCCCCCAAAACTCAAAAATGGATTAACCTGTACAGATTCAACAGTGTGCAGTAAATAGCAATGGTGGTTACAAAACTAAGAGAGTAACAAGAGCAGTATATTATTTATTGTGCCCTAACATATACTGAACTATGTCCTCCACCCAACATAACATTCCACTCTAGTTTATAACATAGCAGGCCTTCATCGCTCCCACCAACCCCTATAGCATGACAGATAACAGGGTCAGGAACAATGTTAAGCAAACAATGGGAACTGTTAAAAGAACTATCACAGGATCTTTGCATGAGGATGTGTACATAGTTAGCACACAGCGTTATAGTTTATGCCTTCCCTACAGCCTCTGTATCTCTCACATTAGTGGTAAAGAAGGCCATGTAATGAGTATATTTCTAACAAGTGCATACAGAGTTACTTCACTGTAATTGTTATTCATATTCCAGCATAGCCATTATTTAGGTTACAAGATGAATACATACCTGATGGAGTGAAATATTCCTCTGCTGAAATATAATAAATCTGAAGAAATGTGTATCTCAGTTACAATCATGTACTAACTCTCATCCATATCAATTTACCCAGCTACTCATTTGCCTTTTTATAATGGAGCACACTGCTCGTACACCAGGATGAGAAACAGATTTTAATAGATCCACACAAATACAACGAACAGGTTTAGCGCTTTCAACCGTAATACACAGTCTTCCTCAGAACAAAGAATTAAAACCAAATGAACCATTTTATATCATTCTCAATGGAATACTCTACTTCAGTAGCCCGCCAAAATATTTAAAGACATATTACTCCATTAAACAGACATTGTATATGTGTTCCTGTTTTAAAACCAAGTTCATGAAATGTCATTCAAAAAACTGTGTAAGAATTTATAATAATATAATAATAAAACTTAATAAATAATAAAAACATATGTGCAACATAAAACAGATATAATAAAGTTAATGGAATATATACAATAGTATGTAACATAAAACATAAGTTGGACTCAAAAACCAGAAAAAACTAGCTAACTATAAAATCAAAACATCCTAAAAAATACAGATAATCATCACGACTGCAATAGAAAAGGTTTGATGCTGATAAAGTCATTCAAACCCGGTTTACGAGTTGCATCAGTCAGTATCTGCCATCTGCTTTCTTTAAGGGCCAATTCATTTTTCCAGTTTCCTCCAAAAGGGGTAATATACACCTGATCAATGATACAAAAATGGAAACTGTGATCACTCCCTTTTTCTTCTATATGCCTATACAAAGCATTTTTGTTGTCGCACTTTTGTATCCTATATTGATGTTCATACAGCCACTTCTTCAGCTGCCTCTCTGTTTTGCCTATATAGTGGGCATTGCATAGTTTACAAAGCGCCACATAAACCACCCCCTTTGTTTCACAATTCCCTTTCAAACTTTTAATGTAGGTGCCATTGATGTCATTCAGCCTGAAACCCTTGTCCTGGTTAATATGTCTACATTGTTTGCACCTACCACATTTTGTTGTTCCTCTTTTGTCATCTCTCGACATACTACCCCTATTCGAGCTGGCCCTTTCCAACAAATTTTTTACATTGGGGGCAGTTTTGTATACATATTTGGGAGCTTTACCTAAAATCTCATCAGAATCAAGTGCTGTCAGTAGTTCCCAATGTCTGGCAAGAATGTCAGTAATAATATGGGTAAAAGGTGTGTATGTGAGAACGCATACTCTTCCCCTAAGTACATCCACATTGTTCTTCCCCTTCATCATACTGTAATTTCCCAAAATGGGAATATATTTCAATCCCCATTGACTCTGTACTTGATTGATCACCTCCGCTACCATCCTACCAGGATATCCACGGTCCAAAAACAGCTTTTTAAGTGTGGTAAGTTCTGCCATCATGATATCCCTGGTGGAGGACATCCTAGCTACTCTAATGCTTTGGCCTTTAAGAATATTCTTAAAGACATAAGGGGTATGATTGCTGGTGTAGTGGATGTAGTCGTTCGAAAAAGTGGGCTTCCTATATACACTAGAAATAAAACCCTCAGAATTGTGACTGATAAGTGTGTCTAAATAGGATATTTCTTCACTATGGTGGCTGTGGGTGAAAGTTAAAAAATCTGTGGTTGAATTGAGATAGTTCATGAATTCATCTAACCTAGAGACCGAAGCGTTCCAAAGGATGAAGATGTCGTCAAGGTATCTAACATAATACGTAATATCTGAATCAAACTGACTATTGAACACAAATCTCGATTCCCATTCTAGCATGACCAAGTTGGCGTACATGGGGGCACAAGCCGCCCCCATGGCAACTCCCTTGGTCTGCCTAAAAAATTCCCCCTGGAATGCCACAAAATTGTAATCCAAAACCAGTCCCATCATATCACATATCAAGTTGATCTTGTCCCAAGTGAAGCCTGAATGTTTACGTAGACTACTAGCAAAGAATTCCAATCCTTGCTCTTTGGGGATACTGGAAAACAAATCTTTGATGTCAATAGTAAGGTATATGTTGTGTACCTGCCATTTGTCTCCAGTTAAATCACCCAAAAATCTCCATGAATCTTTCATGATGTGAGGGATGGAATCATATATATTCTTCAACCATCGGTCGATCAACTGACCTATCTTGAAAGTCTTAGATCTAGATCCTGATACGATGGGCCGAAACGGGGGATGTTCTAAAGATTTGTGGATCTTAGGTATCCCTACCATCTTGGCCAGAATGGGATGGTCTGTCTTCAAAAAGGAGTAGGTGTCGTTGGTTATTCTGTTGTCGATCAAATATTCCTCCAAACACAAGTCAATCCTATTGTATCCAATGGAAATTTGGTTCAAAGATATACTCTCATAGTTGCCCGACTCGTGTAGGAGGTTGTGAATAACATCATTATATTCAATAGTATAAAAAACGACTGCCCCACCTCCCTTATCAGGCTTCATGATTCTGATGTCTCTATTACACATAAACTTTTTTAAACATTCCCTCTCCATCAATGTAAGATTGTCATCATAAGTAATCCTGTCCTTTTTGATGTTCCTATGTAAATGATAAATTTCATTACATACTGTTTTTTCATAATTGAATATGGTGGGGTTACTTACTGGAATGTAAGTGCTTTTTTTCTTCAAGTCGGTACCCGCTATACCCATCACATTACTAGCCTGATTAGAGTTGGTGTCAGCTTGTTTATCAAATAAGACTGCAAGATTGAGCCTTCTACAATACATCTTCACCTCCTTGATGTTGTCTACTAAATTCATCCCGGTCATAGGAATGAACTTCATTCCCTTACTCAATAATTTAACAAAATCAGTTTCGATAACAATATCAGTGTAATTGTATACTTTATACCCTTCACTCACAATAATAGTTGGGCGTTGGTTTTCTATACTCGTAGTAGTGTGTAGATTGTCGGTAATATTCCCCACCCAGATGTTCATCTTATTATTGGGGGTAAGACTGTCCTCCACACTAGCTTTGTGTATGGTGCTTTCGTGGTTCGATAAAAGTTGAGTGGTAAATTGACCATGAATCGATCTTACATACGAATAATCGTGGAACCCTAAAGTAGGGGAGTGGAGGACCTGTTTGTTCATCAGGACCTCAGTTGGTTTCCCACTAACAAAAGCCTTCCCCTCAACAAAAATGTCTGGCTGCTTGGCCTGTTTCTTCTTTAATACCTCTGATGATTTCTCGCTGGAAAAAACCTCCCTCCCTGAAAATTTCCTTCTCTGAATCCGTTTTTAGACGGTTTCCTCCTAGTACGTTGCATGTATACATTGTTGTCCACATTCCTATTGGCCGGCCAAATGTAAACTCTGTTGTTCTTATATGAATCTAAATCACGTAAGATTTTGTTATGTTTCCTCTCAACAATACCTGATATTTTATGATCAGCCACAGTGTATTGTTTCTTGTATAATTCCCTCCAATAATCAAAATCTACATGATTAGTAATAGTAGAATTCAAACTCTCCACTTCCTTAGTTAATCTAACAAGCTTTTCATCGTTGTATTTGATCAACAATTTGATAAAGGCAGCACCAAAACCGTCAAATAATTCATTGAATTCATGAATAGTGTCAGTCCCATAGTCTATGCCCAAAGGGAGTTTGAAAAATCTTAAACCCTTGGGTATAACTTTATGTTCAAGACATTTAGCTAGATAACTACAATCAACCTTTGTGTTTTTAATTGCCACTAGTTTACGTCCAAATTCATAAATCAAATCTCTCACAGAAAGTTCTGTCTCATTAGCTTTGCTATATTTAGTTTTGGATTTATTTACAAAAACCCCTTCTTTATCAAAAAAATCAAAATTATCAAAATTGTCATCTAAAAACTGCTCCATTAATACATTTTTGTTCACTTCAGCATGTACACATTCATGATTATTGCATACACTCGTCTTGTGTACATAACCCATGTTGTCTTGTTTACTATAAACATCATTACAACACACACTAGTTGGATTGTGTATACCAGTCTGAGTTGTAGTACCTTTCAAAACGTGTGTGTTCTTCGTTTTACCATGTCCATATATTTTAGCTGCACACGAATCCTTAGGTCGGGCTCCAGCATTTAGTTTCTCACGTTGTGCCTTACTGACACTAAAATCAAAGGTAAAGTCATGTTCAGAAGGGCACTGCAACCGATCGTTGGCAAAATTGTCGTCTTTCTGAATAAATAAATCCAAACCCATATCGTTTGTTGTTTTTTCTCTATTTGGCAAATCAATATTAGAATTACCACGGTTATGGTTATCGTCTGAGACATCAACCGTGTCCCTCAGCTCTCTCGGAAACCCACAGTCCGGGGTATGTAGAGCGTTAACCATGTGTTGCTCTGGAGATGACGCCACCAACCCAGCGTTACGTTTCCTGTATTCGGGTCTATCCAAACTCCTAATCACGGCGGCATCCCTTTGCAAAACTTCCGTCTCACTACTAGGTCTGTCTTTACTATTAAGAGTGGTTACTAAACCAGTAACCAATTCCATTAGTCGATGAACTTCATTTTGTAGAGCGGACAATTCTGCTCTTAAGGTGTCCACATCTTCCTTGTACAATGAAGCAGCACCAAGTTCCACTGAAACATCCATCACGGAAACAAAACTAGAGAACAGTAATAAAAAAGCACCAGCAACTGAATACCACAGTCCAATGGATGTACACCGGAACACACTGCTCGTACACCAGGATGAGAAACAGATTTTAATAGATCCACACAAATACAACGAACAGGTTTAGCGCTTTCAACCGTAATACACAGTCTTCCTCAGAACAAAGAATTAAAACCAAATGAACCATTTTATATCATTCTCAATAGAATACTCTACTTCAGTAGCCCGCCAAAATATTTAAAGACATATTACTCCATTAAACAGACATTGTATATGTGTTCCTGTTTTTAAACCAAGTTCATGAAATGTCATTCAAAAAACTGTGTAAGAATTTATAATAATATAATAATAAAACTTAATAAATAATAAAAACATATGTGCAACATAAAACAGATATAATAAAGTTAATGGAATATATACAATAGTATGTAACATAAAACATAAGTTGGACTCAAAAACCAGAAAAAACTAGCTAACTATAAAATCAAAACATCCTAAAAAATACAGATAATCATCACGACTGCAATAGAAAAGGTTTGATGCTGATAAAGTCATTCAAACCCGGTTTACGAGTTGCATCAGTCAGTATCTGCCATCTGCTTTCTTTAAGGGCCAATTCATTTTTCCAGTTTCCTCCAAAAGGGGTAATATACACCTGATCAATGATACAAAAATGGAAACTGTGATCACTCCCTTTTTCTTCTTTGTCTTCAAGCTGACACCAACTCTAATCAGGCTAGTAATGTGATTGGTATAGCGGGTACCGACTTGAAGAAAAAAAGCACTTACATTCCAGTAAGTAACCCCACCATATTCAATTATGAAAAAACAGTATGTAATGAAGTTTATCATTTACATAGGAACATCAAAAAGGACAGGATTACTTATGATGACAATCTTACATTGATGGAGAGGGAATGTTTAAAAAAGTTTATGTGTAATAGAGACATCAGAATCATGAAGCCTGATAAGGGAGGTGGGGCAGTCGTTTTTTATACTATTGAATATAATGATGTTATTCACAACCTCCTACATGAGTCGGGCAACTATG
Organism: Protopterus annectens; assembly: GCF_019279795.1. NCBI lineage: Eukaryota > Metazoa > Chordata > Ceratodontiformes > Protopteridae > Protopterus > Protopterus annectens. The sequence goes on along the minus strand of NC_056739.1, from coordinate 1,939,379,162 downwards.
AGAGTATATCTTTGAACCAAATTTCCATTGGATACAATAGGATTGACTTGTGTTTGGAGGAATATTTGATCGACAACAGAATAACCAACGACACCTACTCCTTTTTGAAGACAGACCATCCCATTCTGGCCAAGATGGTAGGGATACCTAAGATCCACAAATCTTTAGAACATCCCCCGTTTCGGCCCATCGTATCAGGATCTAGATCTAAGACTTTCAAGATAGGTCAGTTGATCGACCGATGGTTGAAGAATATATATGATTCCATCCCTCACATCATGAAAGATTCATGGAGATTTTTGGGTGATTTAACTGGAGACAAATGGCAGGTACACAACATATACCTTACTATTGACATCAAAGATTTGTTTTCCAGTATCCCCAAAGAGCAAGGATTGGAATTCTTTGCTAGTAGTCTACGTAAACATTCAGGCTTCACTTGGGACAAGATCAACTTGATATGTGATATGATGGGACTGGTTTTGGATTACAATTTTGTGGCATTCCAGGGGGAATTTTTTAGGCAGACCAAGGGAGTTGCCATGGGGGCGGCTTGTGCCCCCATGTACGCCAACTTGGTCATGCTAGAATGGGAATCGAGATTTGTGTTCAATAGTCAGTTTGATTCAGATATTACGTATTATGTTAGATACCTTGACGACATCTTCATCCTTTGGAACGCTTCGGTGGCTAGGTTAGATGAATTCATGAACTATCTCAATTCAACCACAGATTTTTTAACTTTCACCCACAGCCACCATAGTGAAGAAATATCCTATTTAGACACACTTATCAGTCACAATTCTGAGGGTTTTATTTCTAGTGTATATAGGAAGCCCACTTTTTCGAACGACTACATCCACTACACCAGCAATCATCCCCCTTATGTCTTTAAGAATATTCTTAAAGGCCAAAGCATTAGAGTAGCTAGGATGTCCTCCACCAGGGATATCATGATGGCAGAACTTACCACACTTAAAAAGCTGTTTTTGGACCGTGGATATCCTGGTAGGATGGTAACGGAGGTGATCAATCAAGTACAGAGTCAATGGGGATTGAAATATATTCCCATTTTGGGAAATTACAGTATGATGAAGGGGAAGAACAATGTGGATGTACTTAGGGGAAGAGTATGCATTCTCACATACACACCTTTTACCCATATTATTACTGACATTCTTGCCAGACATTGGGAACTACTGACAGCACTTGATTCTGATGAGATTTTAGGTAAAGCTCCCAAATATGTATACAAAACTGCCCCCAATGTAAAAAAATTTGTTGGAAAGGGCCAGCTCGAATAGGGGTAGTATGTCGAGAGATGACAAAAGAGGAACAACAAAATGTGGTAGGTGCAAACAATGTAGACATATTAACCAGGACAAGGGTTTCAGGCTGAATGACATCAATGGCACCTACATTAAAAGTTTGAAAGGGAATTGAGAAACAAAGGGGGTGGTTTATGTGGCGCTTTGTAAACTATGCAATGCCCACTATATAGGCAAAACAGAGAGGCAGCTGAAGAAGCGGCTGTATGAACAATATAGGATACAAAAGTGCGACAACAAAAATGCTTTGTATAGGCATATAGAAGAAAAAGGGAGTGATCACAGTTTCCATTTTTGTATCATTGATCAGGTGTATATTACCCCTTTTGGAGGAAACTGGAAAAATGAATTGGCCCTTAAAGAAAGCAGATGGCAGATACTGACTGATGCAACTCGTAAACCGGGTTTGAATGACTTTATCAGCATCAATCCTTTTCTATTGCAGTCGTGATGATTATCTGTATTTTTTAGGATGTTTTGATTTTATAGTTAGCTAGTTTTTCTGGTTTTTGAGTCCAACTTATGTTTTATGTTACATACTATTGTATATATTCCATTAACTTTATTATATCTGTTTTATGTTGCACATATGTTTTATTATTTATTAAGTTTTATTATTATATTATTATAAATTCTTACACAGTTTTTTGAATGACATTTCATGAACTTGGTTTTAAAACAGGAACACATATACAATGTCTGTTTAATGGAGTAATATGTCTTTAAATATTTTGGCGGGCTACTGAAGTAGAGTATTCCATTGAGAATGATATAAAATGGTTCATTTGGTTTTAATTCTTTGTTCTGAGGAAGACTGTGTATTACGGTTGAAAGCGCTAAACCTGTTCGTTGTATTTGTGTGGATCTATTAAAATCTGTTTCTCATCCTGGTGTACGAGCAGTGTGTTCCGGTGTACATCCATTGGACTGTGGTATTCAGTTGCTGGTGCTTTTTTATTACTGTTTTTATAATGGAGTACATCAATAATTGATTGCATGTGTCCTACTCTGTGCTACAGCAATGCTAATTACAGCGCACACACAGCTGAATTGCATGATAATCAACCAATCCTGTGGAGCTTGTCCACAAGATATAAAAGCATTAATGCTGTGTCCATTTATTTTTTTGGTTTTTGTGGACTGAGAAAATGCTGGAGTACAGGCACAAAGTAGGCACAAATAAAGTGTCATTCCCTGGTGCTTTTTGAATACATCTGTCTATAATACAAGCTGAAGACACTGCTGCTGTTTGCAGTAGTCATACACAGAGAATGTGGAAATTGTTCTTGGACACATAGACCCTGGAGGACTCTTCAGGGTCTATGTGCCCTAGAACTGAGCAAACTCTCTCAGCATTGACTCACAAAGATGAGTGCAGGGAAACCCTCCCAGTGGAACACAAGGTATGTGTTTAAATGCAATTTGTAGTCACTGGGACATTTCACAGAGTAACAGGGAGTATGCTTGGTGTGTTACAGGCATCACCATCCACGATCTTTAAAACATCATTGCATGGTATGCTACATCATGGCAAATGTGACATTATTTCTGAGTATATACTCAGAGGAAATGCTCCAATTGTATCATGTATTGCATTTTCCTTAATTACTGTGTGCCTTACTTGAGTCGTGTACACATGCCAGCAAGATATGGGGAACAAGATAGGGTCTACAATAACCATGAGGTGTACAACTCTAACTGCCAAGGCATGTTGAACAACATGTGTATTATATGCCACATGTGTGCTGGCAAACCTATCAGTTAACATGAATCCCATATGTGCCCCCTCCCAAATGCTCAAGATGTGCGTTCTGGGGGATATCTCAAAGACTCACATAGGGGTGGATTCCTTGGATCCAGACACACAAAATAACAATCCATGCTTGCTCATGGTAGCCAACATGGCTTTACTTATTTGGTGATTGAATAACATATTCCCACTTAATATACTTAATCATTGTAAAGGCAATACTATAGATTTGTTTTACCACACGGTTGGTGCCATGGTACAGGTCAGATGATTGCTGACTGATCAAGGAGCACAGCATGTTAGGACAGTGTTGTATATTTGCAAACAGGAAACTTAATAGCCTGTGTAAGGAGTAAGTGACTTACATTCCAAGTTGAACATTTAACTACGTATATATCTATCATGTACTACTTCAAAATAAATGTACATTCCCTGTTGAAATTGCTTGTGTGTTGAATGACTGTAACTGCTTGCTACAGTGATATATGTGAGAACAACAGCTTTAAGGCAACCATACATTCCTCTGAATCTACATTGCATGTTGAGCTGGATTACATGCATCTGTAGACATGTTCCCTATGTACTAAAAAACTGGACTGTATATGGCTGACATTAATTTAGTTTTCTGCATGTTGTCACTTCATTTTCTTATATTGAGTTTGTATGACCCTTACTGTGAATACAAATGTAGCCACAGGCTATGTAACTTCTTCTATGCTGCCAGGAGTTGTGTCACTTACAAGTTCAGAGGGTCCTGGGTTCAAATTAAAGTAATGCAGCCTTCATTTTTGTAATGTGTCTTTGTAATGACTAGCAATGCTATGAATCCTAGACCTGTATAACTACATTCTTGTTGTGGGAACACCTGTGACTGTATGATTCATAGCTAAGGTACAGGGGTTCTAATACTGTATAATCCTGTCCTTTTTAATGGTATCCCACTTCCCATGATAAATGTTAGTAGTTGAGCTAGTATTTCCAATATAATACTTATTGTCATGATGGATGAGGCAATTTTCATAATGATATCTGTATTATTTCACATATTGTGCCTAATTAGCTTTGCGCAAACATGTTGCCCGTATTTGTGCAATGGTAAGCAATGCATACCATTTTCAAATGTTGCAGATCACAATAGTCCAATTCCTAGCATCTGTTATAACTGTAATTGGCAGGAAGACATTGTACATTGATGTTTGTCCACATTAAAGATGGCTGGCGTTCATGGTGAAAGACTGAAATTTCATTCTGAAAGGTGGTGTGTGCAGGGGTCCAAAGTGTTTGATGGATCCTAGTGAATGATTATGGTCCCTGGCTGTTGCAGGAGGACTATTATGGATCAGATTACAAATCAGATACATGGAATAGTTTGGTCCGGGATTTGGCCACTGTTACTGGTATCCCCTGGCAAATAGTGTAGGAATCACTACCGAGACCTCGGGATGAGGAAGAGGGCTACCCTCTAATGCTGGATGGATAAATGTAGGACTGATGGCATAGCACTCCAAAGATGTGTGAGTATCACTTACAGGCACTACTTGAATAATGAAGCAGCTGCATCTGTTTCTTATTTCTGATCTGTGTTTATTTTTTTCCCACAGCTAATCTGGAGAGAACACTAAATGTGCAAGCCTATGAGGGAAGACTGAGAAGGATGAGAGATGCAACTGGTATGTATGCTTCAAAACAGTACTGGTAAATACAGAGTATTGTGCTAAACAATTATATCAATGTGAGTATGCATTTGTCCACTGTAATGCAATAGTTGGTATGCATTAGTATGTATATGAAAACAATCCTGTATTACAGAGTAGATAGGGGTTGTGATGTAGAAAACTACACTTCCAAAGTATACAGGACATGTTTCAGTTGACATACATATTGCAATGTAAATCATTATATATTCACCAGGGACACCAAGAGCATGCTGCAGATTGTTATAATTTTAACAGTGAACCTGTATTTATGGCAGTGTAAAAGGAAAGAGTGCTGGCATTATGCTGTATTCCAAATAGAAAGTTCAGTATTACATGGGTCATTGCTTGTGGTTCGGATAACACACTCCCCAAATGTAAGGGCAGCTCTTTGTAATAATTCCTTAGGTTGTCTACAATAACATTGAGTACTGTTACATATTCATAATGATAGCAATGGAAGTGCAAACCTCTATACCTATGCCCCAGATGGCCTGCTGTCAACTGCAAACAATGTACATGCAACATGCATATGTTCAAGATATGCAAGAATGAATGATTGCTGGATGCAATCTGATCTGTAGCATAGTGTGTCTGTGTTAGCAATAGGGTAGTATTCAACATAATAAAGGTATTTATTACCATTTGTTATTGCTATAAGTAAAATATCACATAATATTGTACATTACTTGTAGAAACCTTTGTATATTATCTGTGCAATTACTAATGTTCTCTTCTATTTTTCTCAACCCACCCCTTCTCTCTTTTTTATATTTTGTTTTATAATATCATTATTATATAATGTTTTTAATCATATTTTCTATTATAATAGTTTTTATGTAAATTTTACTTTGTACATTATTTTGTGTAATGTTTATTTAATTTTTTATTATTTTTTTCCATGTCATATTACTACAGCATGGCAGGGTAGGACAGTCCCCCCTGGACCACTAACACTCCCTCCACTGGCTACAGCACCAAGGCCCAGCACTTCAGGGCCACAACCTGGTAGCACCCACCCTGCAACCCCTGCCCTATCTTCACCCTCAGATAGTTCTGCCCCAGATGACAGGACAGTGGTTCCCTCTGGGAGCAGAGACAGAGGCTTGATTTTGTCACCTGAGCTGAACTGACAGGTTTGGCACATACAACTGTGTGCCACATAATTGGTGCACAGCTATGTCAAGTGGAGGCACTGCTCTCTATCGTCATAATGAGTAACACAAGCAGATACAGATGTCAGACACAGTAGCCATTGGCACAGTGAGGTAAAAGTGATAACAATCAATTGGGTGGGGACTTGATTCTCACTGTTACCAAACATGATGTCCATAGACTTGTGATTCCCCCACACCCACCCAAACCAAGGTGTTCACTGATCACTTCTGGCCTTTACTGACCCTGTCCTTGTCTTGTATGTCTTGTCTGTCTGCAAATGCTTCCTCATCTTCCTGACTTGACTGCCCCAGAGTTGTCTATGTCCCTCCCCAACATTCCACTCTCTCCTTAAAAAAAAGAAAATAACAAGGCACCTGTCCCCCAAAAAAATATTGTCCCATATGTAGCTCTCCATTTTGCAGATGTGTCTGCTTGACACACCTAATGTGGTCCAATTGACTTCACAATGCAATTATGTTGATTTCACTCCTCTCTCTGGAGGTGACAGTCCAAATTCAGTTTAAAATTTGTACATGTGCCCAGTTGTTACTATTGAAGAAATGGATAGCTATGGTTCTTCCCTGCACCCTTCCAGTACATTCTTACCTTCCTGTCACTTTGTTTATCTCCCTGTCTGCTCCCCATTTCACCACTTTCATATCTTCCTCATTTCTAATATTGCAAAATATATTCAAATCAACTAATGAGTAAATTTTGTTAAAACTTTCTGATTTAAAATGTGCTGATTTTGATTATATGCTTGGTCATTGTAGTTCTATTATTCTATCATCATTTTAAATTAATTACCTAATGTATGAACAAGATATAGATTTCTTCAGTTACCATTATGCTTTTTTTATCCATACTTTTTTAGTGTCAAGGATATATTCTTATAGAAGAAGTGCTGTATTGTGAGATATAGGTAGGAAATCATAATGGTTAACATATGGTATACAATATGTGTACACCTTGAATTATTTTTTCTGAATTCATAACCCTATTGTAGTGCCTTTGTTGTCTATTCATTCAGAAAGGTTACTCAAAGGGTGCACATAGTATACACCTTGTAGTAACCTCTATGAATCACCCCATAGTCTCTGCTTCCCTTTCTCTGGGCATGGCTGAAAGCAGTGCCTAATGGTATTTTAGTGCTTGAAAGTTGTGTATGTGTATATATGTGTGTGATGTCCATGAGATTTCATCCAATGTGATTGTATATGCACTGTGTTTATACTACACATGTGTTACTGCTATCCTTTGTTAGGGTACATAAAACATAAAACCTAACTGAACATCATGTATCTGAAGCTCTCAAGTCAGTCCTAAATATTCCAAAACTTAAAATATATTGAATTCATATCTGAAGCTTCCCTGCAAAAGACTTTTATTATAGGTTAAATTGTAATTAAAATCATGTCTGTTGGCAGAATTAATTATTCAGAATATCATGACTGAAGTGTGAAATTAAGAACCATACAGAAACTTAACCAATTTTGAATATGTTGCATGCACTCTTTTTTGTTCTGGCTTTGAGTAAGAATTCTGTGCATGTGTGCTACACTGGAAGCTAGAGGTTAGATGAAATAAAAGTAAAACATGATTTCATGTTTCAGCTGCAACATTCATTTTTTTGCAAAAATTAGGATCTAAGACTGGCTTGATAAAATAACTATGAGATGGCTTCCTTCTAAAAACATAATAGGAAAAATAAGCATGCTTTCAGTAATTGCTCACATCAGAAAATACTAAGCTCCCCCAAAAGTATTTTATAATCTGCTAAGGAGATGGGCTAACACTTCCGAGAGTTGAATAGCAGTACAGTACAAAAGCAGACTGGTGGCAACTGTTTGTATTTCACTTCCTTGCCTTTTGACATGAGTAGCTCTGTAAATATTTTGATCATTGACATAAGGTTCATAGGTTAGTACTAAGCTAACTGCCCTTGCGAGCCATTTTATGCCTAGCCAATTATCCCTTGTGAGACTCAAATGCTGCATCTTGTGATTGCAAGGCAAACACCTTAACCATTAGGCCACCCTCCCAACTGCATTGAGGCATTTACATGCTATAACTTTTTATACTTGACTTCTATAAAAGTAATAACTTAGTCTGTTAGCTCAAGACACTCAGCATGATATCATTCTACAAAAGAATGAGAACCAGCATAAGAAAAAAATAATGTGTGTGTGTGTGTGTGTGTGTGTGTGTGTGTGTGTGTGTAGTGTGTGAATGTGTATACACATTCACCACTAATTTTATAATTAATATCTATATATCAATATCTATATGTACACACACACACACACACACACACACACACACACACACACACACACACATATATATATATATATATATATATATAAAATTTATTTATTTATTTTATTTTATTTTACATTTGTTGACCGGGCTAATCCAACTGGATATATGTCCATTTTCAGTGGAGGCCCGAGGAAAAAAACATATTAAAAACATCCTCAAAAAAAAAAAAAAAGCACAGAGAATATCTTACAACTATTAGAAAATAACATTAATATAGAATGATGGATCATCAGATTAACAAAAATTTACAATTTACATATTTTGAGTTATAAAAATTTACAAATACCAATACATAATTTACAAAAAAAAGTACCATTAAAAAGTGAGTTAAAGAATCAAACATGGAAAGTAGTACTCAGTAATGATAATGGTAGAAATTAAGAAAAAAGGTTAGTTTATAGAGAGTTACATAAAGGTGTTTATAGTTCGGAATATTCTGTTTTAAGTGAAACAGGAAAATTAGTGAATAATAGTTAGTCAGGATTGGTACAAGAGCATAACCAGTGGTTAGAGAGGAAACATTTTAGATTAGTTTTAAATAGTGGGAGAGAGGTTAGGGTTGTAAGATCTTGTGGTAATTGATTCCATATTTTACCAACTGAGTTAGAAAATATGGAGTCGCCTGCTGAGTTATATGATAAGGAAGTGTAAATCAACATTTTGTTAGCGAAACGTAGATTCCTCAGGTTGTTATATGACCTTATGAAGGTAGAAAGAATTGGGGTGTTGTTGGGTTGGCATGGGGCTTTGTGGGCAACTATAAGTTGGTTGAATTGTAATTGGTGAGGTAATTCAAGCCAGCCTAGTTGTTTTAGGTTCTGGCAGTGATGAGTCCTGTAAGGAGAGTTTGTACAAATCTGGCAATATTGTTGTATGATCTAGCTAGTTTGTTAAGGTTATTTTTAGAAAGATTGGTATATATGGGAGAAGCATATAATAGGGTACAGATTAGATGAGTTCTAGATATTGTGGTCCTGGCTTCAGGTGTTAGGAAAGGTTTAATTCTAGAGAGGGATCCGAGTTTTCTGTTAATAGTCTTTATTGTGGTGTTTATGTGACTGTCAAACTTTAGTTGATTGTCAATTGTAATACCTAGGAGTTTGGTGGTGGGGTCTGGAGAAATAACGGTACCATTACAGGATGTGAGTGTGAAATCAAGAGGTGGAGACAAGTAAAAGGGTGTAAAGAGCAAAAGTTTGTTTTTTTTGGGTTAAGGTGAAGACAGTGGTTAGAGAACCATTGTTCTATAGTGGTGAAAGCTTTTTATATGAGAGAATGAAGTTCAGTTTGGGATGTGTCAGAACAGATTATGGTAGAGTCATCTGCATATTGAATGCAGGTAGAGAGTGGAGTAGAAAGATGAAGGTCATTTATGAAAATTGAAAACAATAGTGGTCCTAAAATGGAGCCCTGAGGGACACCTAGGGAGGTGGGAAGGAGGTCTGAAAGATGATATTGCCAGAGAACCGCTTGTTTTTGGTTTTCCAGGTAAGATGTAAACCAGTTCATAGCAGGACTGCCGAGAGAGAGGAACGTCAGAAGGTGGAGGAGAAGCTGATGATTGACCATGTCAAAGGCTTTGGATAGGTCTACAAAGAATACTGAGGAAGGAATATTTTCATTGCGATTTTCATTGATACTGTTAGTAAAGGATAACAAGGCTGTGGTGGTACTATGGAATGGCCGAAAACCATGTTGACAGTTAGCTAGAAGATTATGGTGGAGTAGGTGGTTTAGTAATTGTTTGTGGATGCATTTCTCCATTATTTTAGCGAGTGGAGAGAGTAGAGCTATAGGGTGATAGTTGGAGAAATCATTGGAGTCTCCACCTTTGTGAAGAGGAATAATGTGTGAGATTTTCCAGATAGATGGGATAGTGCCTTCTTTTATGGTTCTATTAATCAATATGGAGATGGGATAGGCAATAGCTTTGGCTCCTATTTGAAGGTATTCTGCTGGTAATTTATCAGCTGAGGGGGTAGTCCGTTTTAATTTTTGAAGTAAGGAGGAGATATAGGAGGTGGGTATAGGTTCGAGATGTAAGTGGGGGGGATGGAGCTAGGAGTGGGCAATTTGGAAGTATAAGGTTTTTGTTGATTTGCTAGATTTAGTATAGCAGTAGTAAAGAAATTATTAAAGGCATTTGCTGTTTGGGTTGGACTGTCAGGGTTGGAGCCTAGTGGATTAGGTGTGGCTACTTTGCCTGGTGATAGTAGTGTGTTAATAGTAGTCCAGAACTTTTGTGGTTGTTGAAGGGATGATTGTTGTAGTTGAATATAAAAGTTATTTTTATCTTGTAGGATAGCTTTTTTTGTTATGTTTCTTTGTTGTCTAAAAGTTTGGTGATCAGTATTATTCCTTGTGGTACGCCATTTTGCCCAAGATTTGTTTCTATTAAGGATTAGTTTCTTAGTATGATTTGAAAGCCATTTGGCTGGTTTAGTTTTCATTCTTATGGAGCTCATTGGGGCATGATGGTCTAATATAGCCAGGAAAGTGGTATTGAAATAATTAACTGCTTCATTTATAGGGAGAGACTTAAGAGGTGACCAGTTGCGTTGTGTAAGTTCAGTTTGAAACAGTTCATGGTCAAAATGTTTTTGGTACGGACTGTTCTGACTGAAATAGGGATAGCTAAACTTGTTTTATGTCTAATAATATATATTAGAGAGTGGTCACTAAGGTCGTCTGGGAGGGTCCCTGTTGTATATTTTTGCTCTGGGCTATTTGTTAGTATCCAGTCCAGGATACTTTCTTTATTATTAAGTTTATTTGTTCTAGTTGGAGAGTTTATAGCTTCTGAGAAGCCAAACAGGTTAATCAGGGTGGATGGATTAGTTTGGCTACATAAATTCCAGTCAATATTAAAGTCTCCTAGGAGTATTGTTTCCTGAGGGAGATTTGAAGAAAGCCAGTTTAGTAAGTTTTCTAGTATTGTAGTATTTTTACCTGGGGGACGGTAGGTACAGATGATGTTAACTGATTTATGAGAGTTAAGCTGCAGTTTAGACATAATTATTTCTACATTATTATCTGAGGGTAGGTTATGATTTATTTTGGTAATTTGTAGTCCTGCTTTAAAGAGAATTGCTAACCCTCCCCCTTTTTTATTAGTGCAGTCTTGTCTAAAGATATTATAGCCTGGGGAGAAAATTTCTTTATCTTTTATTCTGGGTTTTAGCCAAGTTTCTGTTAAGCAGAGGATGTCAAACTGCTGAACATCTAGAAGGGCATGAATTTGTGGTATTTTGTTGCAAATACTATGTATGTTTAGATGGGCTATTGAGAGTGATTTGGAAGGTTTGGTTGCTGGTAAAGGGATTGTTTTGTTTTGGTTGCAGTTAGTGGGGGGTGGGGAAGGGTTTGGACCAGAGTTGTTGTGAATGTCTCCATCTATTAAGGAGTGGAGTAGTATAAAGTTGTAGTATTGGAGAGGCTTACAGTGGTAGGCAAGTAATTTTCTATTGTTTAGAATTGAGTATTTAATATGAATTAGATGATGATATTTAGCTTGATAGTAACTGGGCTTGTAGAGGTCATTGAGAAAGTTTGTAGATAAAGCTGGATAAAGTGTTATTGTTTGTTTGGCAGGGATGGTAAGAGTAGAGAAGAGGGGATATTCATAGGAGGTAAATAAGTAAGGAAGTAAGTAAGTGTACTAGTAAAGATTGGTGTTGGTCAGGCATGGCAGAGGAGTGTATAGTAGGTATTAGAGGGGAAGGACTGAGAGCAGGGATTGACTTATGGAAGGTTAGGCTGGTGTTAGTGGGTAGAGATATATTCTTGGGAGGAGTGGTGATAGAAATGTAGGGGTGTGGCTAGTAGTTTTAGTATGATTGGTTGATGGAAAAGGGGGTATGTTTATGAGGGTATGAGTTGAGACACTGGGGTGGGTGGGAATTGGGGGCAGGGTAGGGGAGCGGAATGAGCCTGAAGGGTGAACGGAGCGGGAAGACACAAGCGAGTGGATTACTAAGGAAGACAATTTATAGAGTGGAGGAAAACAGCAGGTAGGTCAGAGAGAGAGAGAGAAGTGTAATGGTATATTAGGCTAATCTGAGGAGATATACTATGTTGGGGTAAAGGAGTGTGGTAGGAGTATTGTATAGCAAGGTCAGGGAGGGAAGGTTGAAAAAAAATAGGTCAGTGAAAGAGACTCCATTTAAAAGACAAAGTAAGTAAGGGCTAAGGGAGGTTAGAAAACAGTGTATGAGGTGCAATTAGGCTAGTGGGAAGGTGCCACCTTGTGGCCAGTTGTTTAACTGCAAAGACTGGTTCCTAAGCAAGGGGCTGATAGCAGGAGGGAGAGATAAAAGATACTATAAGAATAGCAATAGGAATGGTTGAGCAAGATATAAACTAAGATTCAGCATTAGTAAGGAAGTGGAGATTGGGGGTTATTGGCTGCTGGCTATCCTGGGTAGGAAGCTTACCTAACGTAGGAGAGTCTTTTAATTTAGAACAAACATACAGAAACAGGACATACTTTCACTGTCTTATTGAGTTGGTTTCTCAGGGAGCTGAAGGGAGTAATCTTAGTTGGTGAATTTTCTGGTCTTCCAGGTGGGTAGTAGGTGGGTAGTTAGGTTCTTGAATGTACCAATTAACCAAGCTAGTGAAGGGTAGGAGGAGAGAGAAGATAGTAAGGCTAATAGTGATAATGTTAAAAAAAGCAAATTCAAATATATCACATACACTTAAAAGTATTTGCTAAAAGCATCTACAATGTATTCATGTTAAAATATATTCATGTTAAAATACATCTAGTCAATATAATGAAATACACAGATAAATTCAATGAGGTCTAACAACAGTTCTTATGACATGCTGAAAGCATGAATATAAGAGCAGTGGGAATAGTTTTCCGTACTTTAGTTATTAAATAAGGCTATCAGCAAGCCCTACACAAAAAGTGGATGTTAAATCCTAAAGTACTGACTTAAACTATTATATAATAGGGGTAAATATAAGAGATATGTGATTTTGAAAATCAGGTAGTCATTTGTATATGGCTAATCGGTTCAAGACTGACCTGTGTTCTATGTTAAAGTGAGACTAGCATAAGCCTCGTTTATTCAGTGTGGGTAAAATCAGAACCAACAACTACGAGCTATTGTGGGAATGCAGTACTATATTAGCCTCCAAGATAAAACAGCTACTTTCCCAATTGTTGTTTGACTCTCCTTGGTAATGTGTACAGTGAGGGACAGAAACATGTGCAAATCGACAAAGTTACAGTAAGTGATCTCTGCTGTAGCCTCAATTATCAGAAATTAGTAGCGCAAGTTCAGCATTGCCAAGGTATTAACCTTTAGAGAAAGTACAGTAAATCGAACGATTACATACCACTTTTGTTAACTTTTTACCCAAAAAGGAAGGTATGGCAATTGTAAGCAAACCTAATTCATTGCCATATACATGCCGAGGTAAAAGCCCCCGGGGCATGTGCAGAGAATAAATACGACAGCTTTACACAGCTAATAGGAACATAACCAGGGAGAGGTACAGCTAGAAATAATACTATCTTGCGACTAGCTAAGAGAGATAAGCCTCAAGCAGCCGTTAATTAGGGCTATAAACAGTAAGCGTTCAGCTGCCAACAATGTGTCCCTAGTTCGAGCGTATGGTTATAAGCTTCCTAGGGACTCTAGCTAGATAAATGTGATAGCAGGAAAGGTTTGCGGCTGAGTATAAAAAGCTTTACACAGCAAGCATTATAGACTTCAGATAGGACTCTACTTATTAAACAAGCAGATTTTCTCAATGTCATTCTATGACGCACACAAATTATATGCCCACGTGTAGACGCTAAACAGGATCGAGTAATTATCAGCACAATTCTCAGTCCATCAGTGAGAAAAATCATGCATAAGATACATAGTATTTGTCGGTTAGACAATAGTGATTAAAAAGCAGATATTCACAAACAGTATTGTTATTACATGCAGAAAATGCTGATTCTCAATACAAGTCAAGCATCCAAACCAGTTCACTCAGTTTAAGTTAGGACATTTCTGTTTAAGTAGGCAGACATTACAGGCAGTATTTCTAATAAAAGTAGTAAATGCTTACTCTCAGCTTAGGTCAATCATCCGAGACAGAACGCACAGCAGCCAGGTAGAGAGCGGGGAAAGAAAGATGGCGTCCGTGAGTAGTGGGGTATATTTATATTTTAATAGGTGACCTTGGGGGAGGGTGAGAGGGGAGCAACACAGATTGCAGGGCTTAGGCAGTAATACACGAGACAGAGAGCGCTAGGTTGGGAGACAGAGGGAATGATTAGTGATGGAGGCGGAGTATAGAGATAGGAGGTAGATGAGGTAGGTGGATGGAGAGGAAAGCGGGAAGAAGGAGTGGAAAGGTAAGGGATTTTAAAGTTGTAGAGCCTTATGGGAGTGAGGGAGATAAAAGGACATGGGAGAGCTATAGTATAGCCTTAGAACTGTAAAGTTAGGAGAGCTATGGGAAAAAGGACCTACAGTAAGACACAAGCGAGTGGATTACTAAGGAAGACAATCTATAGAGTGGAGGAAAACAGCAGGTAGGTCAGAGAGAGAGAGAGAGAGAGAAGTATAATGGTATATTAGGCTAATCTGAGGAGATATACTATGTTGGGGTACAGGAGTGTGGTAGGAGTATTGTATAGCAAGGTCAGGGAGGGAAGGTTGAAAAAGAATAGGTCAGTGAAAGAGACTCCATTTAAAAGACAAAGTAAGTAAGGGCTAAGGGAGGTTAGAAAACAGTGTATGAGGTGCAATTAGGCTAGTGGGAAGGTGCCACCTTGTGGCCAGTTGTTTAACTGCAAAGACTGGTTCCTATGCAAGGGGCTGATAGCAGGAGGGAGAGAGAAAATATACTATAAGAATAGCAATAGGAATGGTTGAGCAAGATATAAAGTAAGATTCAGCACTAGTAAGGAAGTGGATATTGGGGGTTATTGGCTGCTGGCTATCCTGGGTAGGAAGCTTACCTAACGTAGGAGAGTCTTTTAATTTAGAACAAACATACAGAAACAGGACATACTTTCTCTGTCTTATTGAGTTGGTTTCTCAGGGAACTGAAGGGAGTAATCTTAGTTGGTGAACTTTCTGGTCTTCCAGGAGGGTAGTAGGCGGGTAGTTAGGTTCTTGAATGTACCAATTAACCAAGTCTCAGCTTAGGTCAATCATCCGAGACAGAACGCACAGCAGCCAGGTAGAGAGTGGGGAAAGAAAGATCTTTATATATATATATATATATATATATATATATATATATATATATATATATATATAGGACTCTCCATCGAACACACATTTCACCAAAATGTAAACCACTGAACACACTTTTGTGAAAGTGCATTTATCAAAAATGCACTTTCGCAAAAAAAAATATATATATATTAAAAAATAAAAGACTACTCACGTTTATGCAGGGGGGCAAGCCCCTCTGCACC